>NC_053023.1:324960762-324971310 GCF_003073215.2 Triticum urartu | reverse complement strand
GGTGGCGTCGAGGTTATCTCACCAACGAACTGCATAAAAGAGATTTTTGATGTCGCGCACAAATCTCAAGTATACCAGAATTGCAACGATAAAATTGTGACGACAACACCTCGGAGCTCAACTCCTCGGGACACTGCCACAACCCCTAAAGACAGGAGGCACCAAGAACAATGTTCTCGTCACAAAACCATCGGAACAAAACCAAGATACTCGCGTGATCCTAAATTTTTTTTAGTGAAATTTGAGAAGAGAAGAGTCAAAACATTACGTCAGGATGCCTTACCAGAGTGATGAGGAGACTGGGAAGTAAAAAGAATTCCTAACTCTCCGATATATAATTCCTAAGTGACTCAAAACATTTTTCTAGACACAACTCGGCTGCTAAAAATGATCAAGCAATGGGGGCTCCTAAGGTCGGGGAAGGCTCTGATTACCAACTTGTAACGCCCTCGATGCGGCTATAGCTCCCACGTGTCGAGGCACGACTTAGAGGCATAACCGCATTGAAAGCAATGTCGCAAGTCAGGCAATCATTACAACATCCCAGATAATACATAATAAAAGGGGAAAGGTAACATAGTTGGCTTACACTCGCCACGTCACATCAGAGTACATAAATAACATCCATCAAACAAACACTCATGGCCCGACTACGACGCCAAAATAGAAAAGAACCCAACATGCGACAAGGCCCTGAATCGAACCCCAACTAGGCACCACTACTGATCATCGGGAAAGGAAACATAATAACGCTGAGAGTCCTCGTCGAACTCCCACTTGAGCTCGTACTCGTCACCTGGAGCGGAATCACCTGGACCTGCATCTGGAGTTGTAGCATCTATGAGCCACAGGGACTCAGCAATCTCGCACCCTCGCGATCAAAACTATTTAAGCTTATGGGAAATGGATAAGACAAGTATATGAGGAGCTGCAGCAAGCGACTAGCATATGTGGTGGCTAACTTATACGCAAAAGAGAGCGAGAAGAGGAGGCAAGGCGCGAGCGAGAAACTAGAGGAACAACCTGCGCAAGCATTACTCCAACACCGTGTCCACTTCCCGGACTCCGCCGAGAAGAGGCCATCACGGCAACACACTCAGTTGATTCGTTTTAATTAATTAAGGTTTAAGTTATCTACAACCGGACATTAACAAATTCCCATCTGCCCATAACCGCGGGCACGGCTTTCGAAAGTTCAATCCCTGCAGGGGAGTCCCAACTTAGCCCATGACAAGCTCTCACGGTCAACGAAGGAATAGACCTCCACCCGAGACACACCGATCAGACTCGGTAACCCGGTACAACAAGACAATTCGACAGGCTAAAACAAGACCAGCAACACCACCCGAATGTGCCGACAAATCCCGATAGGAGCTGCACATATCTCTTTCTCAGGGCACACTCAGATAGGTCAAGCTACGAGTAAAACCAACCCTCAAGTTTCCCCGAGGTGGCCCCGCAGGCTGCCCAGTTCGGACCAACACTCAGAGGAGCACTGGCCCGGGGGGGTTAAAATAAGATGACCCTTGAGTCTGCAGAACCCAAGGGAAATAAAAGGCTAGGTGGCAAATGGTAAAACCAAGGTTGGGCATTGCTGGACAAGCTTTAATCAAGGCGAAATATCAAGGGGTTTCCATTATAACCCAACCGCGTAAGGAACGTAAAATCCGGGAACATAACACCGATATGACGGAAACTAGGGCGGCAAGAGTGGAACAAAACACTAGGCGAGAGGCCGAGCCTTCCACCCTTTACCAAGTATATAGATGCATTAAGATAACATAGCAATATAATGATATCCCAACAAGCAAATAAAAGATGTTCCAATAGGAACGGCTCCAATCTTCACCTGCAACTAGCAACGCTATAAGAGGGGCTGAGCAAAGCGGTAACATAGCCAATCAACGGTTCGCTAGGACAATGGTAGGTTAGAGGCTCAATCATGCAATTGGGAGGCTGACAAGCAAGTGGTAGGCATCGTAGCAGTGGCAAAGCAAAAGAGCGAGCAAACTAGCATAGCAAAGATAGTAGTGATTTCGAGGGTATGATCATCTTGCCTGCACAGTTGTCAGAGTTGACTGGATCCTCACAAGCAAACTCAACGGGCTCCTCGGTAGCGAACTCGTCTCCCGGCTCTACCCAACAATACAAACAAGCAACAAGGATACAGTCAACCACGTGCGAGACCAAGCAATATGATGAAATGATGATATGCTATGCGGGATGCGATGCGGGATGCAAAATGCAAGATATGACAGGAAATGCATGAAACTGGCCTCAACTTGGCAAACCAAGTGTGCCACTGGATAGAGGAGATGAAATCGCTTGAAAACGATATAAAGATCATTGGAATCGGAGTTACGGTTTGGAAATGGCAAGCGTTTTAAGATATGACACCGGTCTGCGATTTACAGCAAGTAGGCATCTAAACGCAATGAAATGAGCATGCTACAGCCACCAAACATGAAAACACAATGCATGGCAGTGATGTACACAAGATGGTTAACAAAACACTAGCACTGAGCCATAGGCAAATGCATCCATTAAGAGGTTCAAACAAGCATGGCAAAAACGAATATGCAAAACAGATTCCAGACTTAGTGAAATTAACACTAGCCTGAAATTTCAGATCACGAAGCCCTCTTCGGAGCAGCAAAACAACATGATAGATAACCTGAACATGACAAGTAAGAACATGGCATGGAGCTACTCAACAAGCTTAACAAAACACCCAAAGTGACCTGGGGCCAAAAGGGTTCACAAAATACTCTACCGAGCTCACGAACATAGCTCGAACACAATCAGTTTTCAGACTTAGTGAAAACTGAGACATGCTGAAATATAACTCACGAAGGCATGTAAACGAGCTCGATGCACTCACCATGATGCAAGTCACAGCAAGGAAAGCATATAACCAGCAAGAAGGCACAATATGCTAGCTACACATGGCAATAACAAAGGCATAGCATGCATGGAACACTAACGGTAGCATCGGCAAAATCGCAAACAAGTTGACGATCTGCCCAGATTAACAACGAAGCAAAAGTTGAGCTTGATTGAGTCAACCTAGATCACTCCACATATGCAAAAAAATACATGGATGGATAGAGAATAACATAAATATCAAAACTCCCTTATTGATCATCCTCAAAAGAGGCACGGATCACTAGGAAACAAGCTGGACATATAGCATCACGAACTAAAATATCCCAGACTTAGTGAAAATCACCAAGTCCCTGAAATCAGCAATCTCAGGTACCTCTCTTCGCAAGCTTGCACAAGACAACACACACATCATAAAAATGCATGGGTGGCACCTCTGGAAAGAAGACAAAATGCTTAACAATTCACCCCAAAGGGGCACAGGCATATCATGCACGGATTAAACATGGCAAAAATGACAAAGGTGCATGATGAACTAACAGATCTGCATTTAAACTCACGAAGCCTCTTTCTAACAGCATTTTGGGCATCAAGATGAACACAAATGCAAATGATGCAATGGAACGAAATGATGTACATGTTGAGGCAAAGATTTTGATATATTATACGCCCAAAACGGAGCTACGGTTGCGGAGATACGAGCAGTCAAAGAATGCATAAAAAATATGGAGATTAGGGTTTCGGGGAGAGGTCAACCGGATCTAGATCCGGATCTCGCGGCACTGTTCACGCCGGGTCACTGTAGCACCCGAGCTCGGGCTCGCCGGAAACGGGGCTCGCGGCGGCCGAAGACGGAGCGGGACGCCGGGAAGGAGGGGCTCGCCGGGGGCGGCGCCGGCGTGGAGGCGGGCGGCGCGGCGCCGGTGCTCCCGGGCGGCGAGGGGAGCCGCGGGCAGCGGCGCGGAGGCGGTGGTGGTCCGCCGCGGCGGCGGTGGCGGGGCGCGGCGGCGCCGGCGGCCGGCCGCGGGGAAGAGGCGGCGAGGCGACGCGAGGGCGGCGGCGGGGCGACGCGGGCCTCGGGGGCCGGCTGCGGGCCTCCCGGGCCTGGCGGCGGCGAAGTGGGCGCGCGCCCACGTGGCGGCGCGCGATTGGCTGGCGGCGGCAGGGTGGACGGTGTCCGGTCCGATCCGGACACGTTCGTCGGCGGGGGGAGGGGGTTTGATCTGTTTTTTTTAGGAGGAGGAGGACGGGGAGGAAGACGAGATCTGAAATGGGGGGTGTATATATAGGCATAGAGGGAGCTAGGAGAGTCCAAATGAGGTGCGGTTTTCGCCCACGCGATCGTGATCGAACGCTCTAGGACATGGAGCAGAGTTTGGTGGGTTTTGGGCCAAATTTGGGGGGTGTTGGGCTGCAACACACACGAGGCCTTTTCGGTCCCTCGGTAAACCGTTGGAGTATCAAACGAAGTCCAAATGATACGAAACTTGACAGGCGGTCTACCGGTAGTAAGCCAAGGCCGCATGACAAGTCTCGGTCCAATCCGGAAATGTTTAATCCCCACACACGAAAGAAAGCTCGAAATGGCCACCGGAGGAGAACGAAGCGCCGGAATGCAAAACGGACAACGGGGAAAATGCTCGAATGCATGAGATGAATATGTATGCAAATGCAACGCACGAGATGACATGATATGAGATGCAAGAAAACGAAAACAACACACAGAGGCAAAGACCCGAACCCGAGAAATAAATATAACTTAACACCGGAAACGGCAAGAGTTGGATACAAATAGGGAAAGTTACATCCGGGGTGTTACAACACTCCACCACTACGAAAAGATCTCGTCCCGAGATCTAGGACTGGAAGAACTCCGGGTACTCAGAACAGAGGTGATCCTCGCGTTCCCAGGTAGCTTCACGATCGGAATGGTGAGACCACTTGACTTTGAGAAATTTGATTGACTTGTTGCGAGTCTTGCGTTCAGTCTCTTCAAGAATAGCAACTGGGTGCTCACGATAAGAAAGATCTTCTTGGAGCTCAATGTCCTCGAAGTTGACGGTGCGGTCAGGCGTCTTGAAGCACTTACGAAGCTGAGAGACATGGAACACATCATGAACATTTGCAAAGTTTGAAGGAAGCTCGAGTTGAGAGGCGAGGTCGCCTCTCTTGCTGACAATCTTGAAAGGTCCCACGTATCTAGGGGCAAGCTTCCCTTTGATACCGAAGCGACGAGTACCTTTCATAGGAGAGACACGGAGGTAAACATGATCTCCGATCTCGAAAGCCAAATCACGGTGCTTACTATCATAGTAGCTCTTCTGGCGGGATTGGGCTGCTTTGAGGTTATCACGAATGACTTTGCACATTTCTTCT
Source organism: Triticum urartu (assembly GCF_003073215.2). Lineage (NCBI taxonomy): Eukaryota > Viridiplantae > Streptophyta > Magnoliopsida > Poales > Poaceae > Triticum > Triticum urartu. The sequence continues at coordinate 324,966,051 of NC_053023.1, read as the reverse complement.
GCTTCTGTGATTAAGTCATTACCCAGCAGCTGACGTTCACCGGTTTCAGACCAGTTGAGAGGGGTACGGCACTTCCTGCCATACAGAATTTCAAATGGGGCCTTGCCCGAACTTGCTTGAAAACTGTTGTTGTATGAGAATTCAGCATAAGGAAGACAGTCCTCCCCCTTCATGCCGAAGGAGATCACACAAGCCCTGAGCATATCTTCAAGAATCTGGTTGACACGCTCGACTTGACCGCTTGTTTGAGGATGGAAAGCAGTGCTGAAGCGAATGTTGGTACCCATGGCCTTCTGAAAAGAATCCCAAAACTTGGAGGTAAAGATGCTGCCACGGTCTGAAGAGATCACTTGAGGAATACCGTGCAGAGAGACAATGCGAGAGGTATAGAGTTCTGCCAATTGAGCTGCAGTGATCGACTCTTTGATAGGCAGAAAATGAGCCACTTTGGTGAGCTTGTCGATGACAACAAATATAGCATCATTGCCACGCTTGGACTTTGGAAACCCAGTCACGAAGTCCATTTCAATGTGGTCAAACTTCCATTCTGGAATGGCAAGTGGTTGGAGGAGACCTGCTGGCCTTTGATGTTCTGCCTTCACTCTTCTGCAGACATCACATTCATTCACGAATTGAGCGATCTCGCGCTTCATTCGAGTACACCAATAAGCTTGCTTGAGATCCTGATACATCTTCGTACTACCAGGGTGGATGGAGAGGAAAGAGTTGTGAGCCTCGTTCATGATCACTTTACGAAGTTCACCTTTGGGCACAACAATACGATCCTCGAAGAAGAGAGTGTCCTTGTCATCAAGGCGGTAGCACTTGTACTTGGACTGACTCTTTGCAATCCCAATCTTCACCTTTTTCACCATAGCATCAAGAAGCTGGGCTTGGCGAATCTGGTCTTCTAAGGTAGGAGAAACTTGAAGGTTGGCGAGGAAACCTTGAGGAACAACTTGCAGATTCAGCTTGCGGAAAGCTTCACAAAGCTCGGGTTGATAGGGCTTGAGAATCAGACTGTTGCAATATGCTTTTCTGCTCAAAGCGTCAGCAATCACATTGGCCTTGCCTGGAGTATACTCAATACTCGGGTTATACTCTTGAATCATTTCGACCCATCGAGTTTGCCTTAGGTTGAGATTAGGCTGAGTGAAGATGTACTTGAGACTCTTGTGATCGGTGAAAATGTCCACTTTCCTTCCCAATAGAAGATGTCTCCAAGTCAAAAGAGCATGCACAACTGCCGCCAACTCGAGATCATGAGTGGGGTAGTTCTTCTCATTAGGCTTCAACTGGCGAGATGTATAAGCAACAACTTTCTTCTCTTGCATCAATACTGCGCCAAGACCTTGGAGAGAGGCATCACAAAAGACCTCGTACGGCTTGGATTCATCAGGTGGAGTCAGAACTGGAGCAGTGATCAACTTCTCTTTCAAAGTGTTGAAAGCCATATCACACTCCGGAGACCAAACGTACTTGACGTGCTTCTAAAGAAGATTTGAGAGAGGCTTCGCGATCTTGGAAAAGTTTTCAACGAATCTTCTGCAATAGCTTGCGAGACCGAGGAAACTGCGGAGTTGCTTCACGTTCTGAGGAGGTTCCCAATTCACAATTGCGGATACCTTCTCGGGATTCACGGAAATGCCCTTGGCAGAGATGATATGACCAAGATAAAGAACCTCATCGAGCCAAAATTCACACTTGGAGAACTTGGCGTAGAACTGATATTCCCTGAGCTTGTCAAGAACCAAACGCAAGTGCTTGGCATGATCTTCCTTGTTCTTCGAGAAAACCAGAATGTCATCGAGATAGACCAAAACGAAGTCATTGGTGTAGGCGTTGAAGATGAAGTTCATCATGCGAGAAAACGTCGGAGGAGCGTTGGCGAGGCCAAAAGACATGACAGTGTATTCATATGAACCAAAGCTTGTTCTGAATGCTGTCTTGGGAATATCTTCTTCACGAATGCGAATCTGGTGATAACCCATACGAAGATCAAGCTTGGAGAATACTTGAGCACCTTTGAGTTGTTCGAACAGCTCATTGATGTTGGGAAGTGGGTATTTGTTCTTGATGGTCTTCTTGTTCACTGGACGGTAATCAACACAAAGTCGACTCGATCCATCCTTCTTCTTCACAAAAAGAACACCACAACCCCACGGAGAAGTACTAGGCCGGATGAGACCCAATCTTTCTTGCTCATCGAGTTGTTTCTTCAGCTCCTTCAACTCTTCGGGGCCGAGCTTGTAGGGACGTTTGCACACAGGTTCTGTACCGGGCTCAAGTTCAATAACAAATTCAACCGGCCGGTTTGGAGGCATCCCTGGAAGTTCTTCTGGAAAAACGTCTTGATATTCACAAACAACCGGAATCTGCGAAATAGCATCCAATTCACCCTTCTCATTGAGAGAAAACAACCGGATGGTATTATCCCGAGCGGCAAAGACAATGACATCCTCAGACGTATGAGTCAGTTGAATCTGCCTGGCTGCACAATCAAGCTGAGCTTTATGCTTAGAGAGCCAGTCCATCCCGAGAATAAGATCGATATCCGAGTTACCAAGAACCATAGGAGAAGCAAGAAACTTGAAATCGCCCATCGTGATAGAGACATCTGGCACCTCCAGACTTGCACTCAAACGTTTGCCAGGAGAAACGATATCCATTTGTTTACCCAAATGAGAAGAAACGAACTCATGCTTGGTAAAAAATGGCTTTGACATGAAACAATGCGATGCACCCGTGTCAAAAAGAACTTTTGCAGGAATATCATTAACAGGAAGGTTACCCATGATCACATCTGACGAGTCCTCTGCCTGAGCTGCATTCATCAAATTGACCTTGGCGTGCTTAGGGTTATGCTTGACCACAGCTGTACTTGCTGACCTGACAGGAGGAGGAGGAGGAAGACGCCTCTGGTTGAAACACTTGTTGGCATAGTGACCCTTCTGTTGGCACTTGTTGCACGTGACCTCTGAAAGCGGACGGTGATACAGAGCACTCGATCTTGGAGCTTGAGACGAAATCTTGTTCTGAAAACCTGGGTTGGGTGGGTGGGAAGAACCACTGCCACCTTTGCTCTTCTGCTGATACGGCTGACGGAACGGAGGAGGAGGAAGCCAATACTTCTGCTGCTTGGCCACTTGAGTAGAGGAAGACGGAGTAACATCTCTGACTCGCTTCCTGGAAGCATCACACCTCAACTGAGCAGCCTCTTGCTTCAGTGCCATGTTGTAGAACTCATCGTATCTCAACGGCTCAAAGAGGACAAGAGCGAGCTGAATTTCCTCACGAAGACCACCCCTGAACTGATAGATCATGCTCTTCTCATCAGGAACATCCTGCTTGGCAAAACGGGCAAGCTTCTGGAACAATTTGTTGTAGTCATAGACAGACAAAGAACCTTGCTTCAGATTGCGGAATTCCTCACGCTTGCTTTCAACCACGCTCTGCGGAATGTGATGAGCTCGGAAATCTTGACGGAAATCATCCCAAGTGATCAAACGTCCACCTCTGGAATCCTTGTACTGCTGGAACCACTCTGCAGCCTGATCTTTGAGTTGGAAGGAAGCGAATTTCACAAAATCCTCAGGCCTGACGTTGCTGCACTCGAAATGCTTACACAGATCCACAAGCCAATCGTCAGCATCGGTTGCCTCAACACAATTACTGAAAGTCTTTGGACCATTAGCAAGGAACTGGTTGAGTGTAGCAAAGTGACTCTGATTGCTGCCTTGATTCCCTTGACTGCCTTGATTGCGCTCTTGGAGAATTTGCATGCTCAGCTGAGTGTTTGCATTAGTAGCGGCCATCACAGCTTGCCATGCTTCTGGAGGAGGCGGAGGTGGAGGCGGATCAGGATTCGGAGTCGTGCGCGTTGGAGGAGCCATCCTGAAGATGTTGACCACCATTAGCACACAAATAGACAAATATTGAAGCTGAATCCAACGGAATGAAAATTGCAACATAAAGTCTTCACATCCGAACAAAATGAACGAATGCACTTCTCTTGAAGTGGTCACATATTCCTAAATTGCGAAGCCACGAAGAATCAGGTAGAAGGGGTACAACAACGAGGGATGGTATCAACATATGACGTCGGAGCAACTCGAATGCCACAACTGAAAATAAAACCAAGGGTTGGCTCGCGGAATAAGCCGGAACAAATACATAATAGAAATTTCGTCCGAAGTTTTCGTGGTGGGACCTACACGGGCTCGATCGTACAGCACCATCATGTACAAGGCAGTGCACATGACATACGAAGCGTCCCCGAGTCAGCATAGCCAATGACTCTTTAAGACACAACGAGACCACTGTAAAATCGACCGTGAATAGGCGAACCACTAGACGTCGAACCCCAATTTCATATCATACATCTGTCGGAAAGATATCCTAAGGCTACTTGAATACCCACCTATGAAATTCCCGAAATTTTCCCGGTTATGCAATCAGGTGTTGGGGATACAGGGGAAGCATAATATCTCACCCAAGCTAGCAAATCGTACATCCAGCTGTATCCATCCTTCAACACATAACCAAGAAACCTTCGGAAACCATCTATCTCAACCTTCGAAAAGCATCCGTTATACAAGTTATGGCGATACTCCCGAACTCCCGCCCCAGTACTGGGTGGCGTCGAGGTTATCTCACCAACGAACTGCATAAAAGAGATTTTTGATGTCGCGCACAAATCTCAAGTATACCAGAATTGCAACGATAAAATTGTGACGACAACACCTCGGAGCTCAACTCCTCGGGACACTGCCACAACCCCTAAAGACAGGAGGCACCAAGAACAATGTTCTCGTCACAAAACCATCGGAACAAAACCAAGATACTCGCGTGATCCTAAATTTTTTTTAGTGAAATTTGAGAAGAGAAGAGTCAAAACATTACGTCAGGATGCCTTACCAGAGTGATGAGGAGACTGGGAAGTAAAAAGAATTCCTAACTCTCCGATATATAATTCCTAAGTGACTCAAAACATTTTTCTAGACACAACTCGGCTGCTAAAAATGATCAAGCAATGGGGGCTCCTAAGGTCGGGGAAGGCTCTGATTACCAACTTGTAACGCCCTCGATGCGGCTATAGCTCCCACGTGTCGAGGCACGACTTAGAGGCATAACCGCATTGAAAGCAATGTCGCAAGTCAGGCAATCATTACAACATCCCAGATAATACATAATAAAAGGGGAAAGGTAACATAGTTGGCTTACACTCGCCACGTCACATCAGAGTACATAAATAACATCCATCAAACAAACACTCATGGCCCGACTACG
>NC_053023.1:324868988-324959590 GCF_003073215.2 Triticum urartu | reverse complement strand
TCTGATGCATAGCCTGTTTTTGTTACCTGCTTATTGTTACCTTACCTGCTTATCCTAAACTGCTTAGTATAGGTTTGTTAGTGATCCAACAGTGACCCCCACCTTGTCCCAGTTGCCTCGCTTTATGTTCGATGATTCGATCAACGTGATCGACATCCAGGCCCCGACACCGCACATCCCCCCCCCCCTAGTTGTACGACTCTGTAGAGTTACCATCGAGTGCCGAGGGTGGAACCTCTTACATCACTCCTGATGAGACCTCTATAGTGTAGCTATACGGTCGAGGTCATCGAGGGTGATTTCCTCCTTAACCACTTCCGTTACGGCTCTGTCGTGCAACCCCTCAAGTGTGAACCTCGAGGGTGGATCCTCTTACGTTCACCTTGATGATAACATCGAGTGGAATTCACCGGGGGTGATTCCTCGGGGTTTCCCCTTGGTGTTAGATACACAGTTACTATGGTTACTATGACTTTGCACTGAACCATGTTACTAAAGAAGGGTCGGCCCTGAGGGGTACCCGCGCGAGCGTAATAGCGAGTCATGTGAAGTCGGGTTGACCTGGAAGGTGCCCGTGAGATACTTACGAGGCGTGGCCGGGCATTCTTAGCCCTTGCCGCAAGTACTCAAGACGGGGCGACGGGGTCACATCTTTCGTGAGTCTCTGCTCGTGACAGCACTGCCAACTCACTAACGGTTTGGATATTTGATCCGAGGGGCCTATGGCCTGATAGCACTAACCATCACGTGGGCATAGTATGGGCGTTCTACGTCGTATGCATCAGCCGAAGCTTAATAGACGTCATGTGATTGAGTGGCGTGCGCCGGGTTGGACTGGTAAGCACATGCCTTTTTAAGGAGGTAGCTAGGTCTGCTCACCGGCCCCCCACGCAACGTGCGGGAGTTACCGGGGCGATGGCCCAAGACCCCTGGGGGCATAGGTTTAGTCTGGCGTGCTTGACCTCTCTATTAAGCCTAGGTCGGGTTGCGGCATATTGTTTGGCCGAGGTCGGGCAGGACCGAGGAAAGTGTCTCCGGCTGGAGTTAATCGAGCGTGGTGGGTAAGTTGGTGCACCCCTGCAGGGAAGAAACATCTATCGGTAGCCTGTCCTACGGTAACAGACACTTGGAGTTGTATCCCGATCGATACAATTAGAATTGGATACTTGAGATGAGAAATGGTTATGAGAAATGGATAGTATGGCTCTGGGATTGCTTTCTCGCAGGGAGTCGAGAAAGGATCTCTGGCCGAGGTTGATAACGCTACTACTACTTTAAATTATGTTGATCTGTACTCTTCTATATGCTGCAAGATGCTTGAAGATGCTAGTCTTTGATAGGCTAGGCTTTCCCCTTCTTTTCTGGCATTCTGCAGTTTAGTCCACAGATACAACCCATTTCCTTTGTTACATATGCGTACTTAGTTTAGATCTGATGTATATCTTACGAGTACTTTGGATGAGTACTCACGGTTGCTTTGCTACCTCTTTTTCCCATATACCCGATTGTTGCGACCAGATGATGGATCCCAGGAGCCAAACGACACCACTGATGACTACTACTACCCCGAGGGTGCCTAGTACTACATGATGACCGCTGACGACTTTGAGTAGTTAGGAGGCTCCCATGCAGGAGGCCTTGCCTTTTCGATCGTTGTTGTTTTTGTGCTAGCCTTCTTAAGGCAAACTTGTTTAACTCATGTCTGTACTCAAATATTGTTGCTTCCGCTGACTCTTGTGTATTCGAGCTTATGTATTCGAGCCCTCGAGGCCCCTGGCTTGTAATATAAAGCTTGTATTATTTTAATTTGTGTCTAGAGTTATGTTGTGATATCTTCCCGTGAGTTTTTGATCTTGATCGTACACATTTGCATGTATTATTAGTGTACGGTTGAATCGAGGGCGTCACATCTCCTAGTATTCGTCAGTTTCATGATGGAGCAAGGAGAACCAGGCAAAGATCTACCGATGTTGGAGCAGGCGCAGGAGGCTGATCCACACGAGACAGAGAGCTCCAAGAAGATGGAGGTAGCCACTGAGCCGAATCCAGATAAGCTCACGGCCACTACTGAGATGGTCAATGCCCCATCTGAGGTTACAGCCCTCATGGCCCTACACGAGCAGTTTTCCCCCTTCGATGATGTGTCCCCCCCGTTGCGGTACCCAAGGTGATTTTCTTCTTTGCCGATCTCGAATGTTATTTTTCATCTAAGTATGCGGTGATAAATAATGCAAAATTTTATTAGCTTCGATGCCATGCTACCTTCCCTGTCATGCAGACCTTTGACTCTACATATTGGTTGAAATAACTTGTGTTTCTTATATTGGTAAGTAATTCAGAATTTGTTTCTATTTCAATTAGAGCCCTGATGCGGACAAGGATTGTGTGGTTGTACATGTCACTCGCTATGAGGCAGATGACCTAAATATATGTACTGGGAAAACAAAGTTCTTAGGTTGTTGGATCCTGAAAGCCATTTGCATTTATACCAATGTCGAGATGTATTCCAGCCTCACTGTTGTCAGGCGTATTGTCCAGGGTGTACTGAAGCACAAGAAATTCAAAGTTACTCGTTCCTTTGTGAGGCATACTGTTCTTGTCAATCTTATGCAGGAAGATGACGTGGCATGCCTCCACAAAATAAGTTTATGAGTGGCAAGGCCACAAGGTTATCTTCAGAAAGATTCACAGGATTGAGCTGCTGCTGGACATCCTCGGTGATGTTCATGGGAAGGTCCGTCTTATGTAAATCGCAAATTAGATCGAGGCATGAAATAGTTGCCCCACCTAGTGTTTAATAGTAGTTTGGATTGTGTCTAATTATCCGAACCTTGCCTATTATCGAGCCCTCTGGACTAGTACTCTCTTTGAATCTGTCTATGGGAACTACTGCTACTTTTGTGCGCCCGTGAATCATGTGAGAACCATCCTAATTGTTGCCGAAACATATCCGTCCTCACTAGTTTTTTCATGTAATATGGCATGGTAAGACATAAGTTGTCACGGTTTATCATACGAGCAGTGTGTGTTTGATGTAATAGAGTACTCTTTTGAGAATTGTGCACTAATGTATACATAGGGTAGGTAAGGCTGGTTAAGTACATGTAAACACTGCTGGTACTACCCCATTTGTAAAAAGTTCTGCAAAACAAGGCACATTGACTCAACTCGCTTCAACACTAGAAAAGTCGGCTATCAACTAGCTAACAATCAATAATCTATTGTCTGACATATAAGCAACTGCATATCTGATTACAGTGGTTCATGCAGTTAACTGAGGCCACACTGTAAATTCCAAATGTTCACATGCTAGTCCAGTGTTCATGTTGAACATGCACATTAAACTCAGCTTCATAAAATACTTGAAAAGCATAAGTTAAGAAATTTTATACATCTCAATGATTCATAGAACATAACAAATATTTACTAGTTCATAGCAAAAGACAAAGTTGTGAAAAGGTTTACAAATCAGAAAAAAATCAAGCAATGCTTCTCTGAGCAAAGGGCCTCCCTAGGCAGGCTTTACTTTCCTGGAGTTCACTCTGGTTTTTCTTGTTGCCACCATCCAAGGTTAGGTTCTTTCATTTCAAAATAACCAATTATAATTGTGTTCTTAGTTGGAATATTGCCACCATCCAAGGTTAGGTTCTTTCATTTCAAAATAACCAATTATAATTGTGTTCTTAATTGGAATGCTGAACTGAACCATGTAGTGTATTGAACATCTAAACTTTTTGTGCAGTTCTACTAAATTTAAGCACTGCTATTTGCAGAAATAAGCAGACCATAATGCCTTTTGTTCGTGCACCTGTCCCAAAAACCTTCATGCAGCCATGCTAGCTAGTCCTCCGTCCATGGATGAATTGGGAGAAAGTGCATTCCCGACTAGGATACAATTGTTTTCGCTCGTCCCTGCACTGCAGTTAGGAAGTAAAATGTATGATTCAGCTTCTTTCAGATTGCGTTGGCCATTCTACCTAGTCACTACCTATGTAGGAATACCTGGAAGATAGGTGGTTAGGCAACGGCAGCTAGGAATAGCCATCTCATTTTGTGCAGTTCTACTAAAACGGAGGTGTGTACTTTTGATTGCGCTGATAGAAACGATATGGAGACACACATCCTTGTTTCCGCAAATATGAAATACGGTTATTTAAATAGTGACAGTTATTTGCAGTGGCATATGATTAACATCAGCATCTATTGTGTTATAATTGGCACTACATTGACAGTATGAAAATGCCCTTAAGTAAGAAGTAGCATCACATCACATCAACACTGTCACTAGATTAACATGCAGAACAGTAGCATTAATATTACTGTCATGAGAATAGCACATGGTCATAAAATGTGCAATCAAAATTTTGCAGTTCCACTGGGATGAAGCAATGCTAGCGGTGTGAGATTTAAGTGTGACTACAAAAACACAATTCATGGGAAATAAAATGGTGGTGGCATTGCTTCAATTTATCGACAGCACTAGACCATTACTTAATAGTGACATTAGGTGGCATTGCTTAATAGTTTATGTGATTTTACATTAACGGTAGCGATATAGGCGTAGGGATAGCAGGGGCATAAATTGGTGAGGCAAATGTGGTTGCCCAAAGCAGCAAACACTCAGGCAGCATGTCTGCATTTGTCCCATTTTTTATCTCCTCGGTGACATTTTCCTATGTGAGCACAGGAAATCTAGAGCTGCTCGTTCTCATTTGTGTTGTCCCCCAACGCCCCTCACTTCCTTTCCTTTTTTCAACCAAAGAGACAGGTCCACTTCCCCCACTCTTCGCCATCCACCATGCTTTCTTCACCTTTTCAACCAAGGGAGCAGTTGGGTAGCCAGTATCCATTACTTTCTCCCCATTTCCTCTTAGAATCATGTCCTAGATTCATGCTACATTTCCCCATTTCCTCTTAGAATCATGTCCTAAATTCATGTTATAGATTTCCCACTTTCTTCCCTATTTGAATCAACCCTTAAATTCGACTGTATGAACTACCTCTAATAATAGTAAAAGTCTACGTGGCTTTGGAATAGTCGACGGGAGTAGAAAAATATGCACACGCAGCCACGTGAATAGTCGACGGGAGTAGAAAAATATGCACACGCAGCCACGTGAGGAACTGAGGCAGTAGAGAAAGGTCGGTTTCGAAGGAATATATACCCGAGGGTCGTCGGCACGTGGCAAAGACGACGTCTGGAGGCCGCATCTTGGCCACAATACCACGGGGAGGAAGAAGGGGTCGAAGGCCCTCCCGATCCGACGCTATCTCGGAGAGAATGGCACGGCCGTCGATCAGAACACGCGGGCAGCTGTTGGTCTCCTCCCTCACCGTCGACGACTGCATGGACGACGCACCTACACCCCTTCCCTGGTCGAGGTGGTTACGCCGGATTTGTGACCAGCCATGAGCAGAGAAAGAGTGTGTGTGGCCACCTATGCATTTTTTAGATCTGGAGAGCATGAGAGTGAAAGAGAGGAACCCTAATAAAGCAAGCACCGAGACTCCTGCTATATATATATATATATATATATATATATATATATATATATATATACACACACACTAGAGGTTGGGGCGCCCCCATGGCACGCCGCTTGAGCGGAAGCTCGGCGGTGCCAGATGGGTCCCATCAAACAAACCACTATGTACAAAGATAATTCCTCATCAACCAAAGCATTACAGTCTGCCGCACTTCCAGCTATTGGCCTCCTTGTCCATCTCTCCGGTGCCACACGAGAGGACGACGATGAAGATGCCACATATTGTTTGGCCTCTTGTTTATATCAGGTTCCACACGCCAAGGGAAGAGGACGAAGACACGGACTGCTCGACCTCGTTCGTGTCTCCGACGCTGTGTGTGACGGTGCAAGGACGACTGCAGTGCCCAGATGGGAGGACTCTAATCACATAACAGGTTACTGAGAACGATTAAGGTTGTAGTTCATGTGTGTGTTGGACAGACAAGCAGCCATATGATACATACCTGATCCAGAAGGTATATTTGTAGTAGGTGCCCTGAAAGCAGGAACTGAAAGTGTGGCCGCCGCCACAGCTACAAGATTCTTTGCAGCCTGTGACACAAACACAAATAAAAATCTAGCCATCCGGATAATATAATTTGTATTCAACAACGGTGACAACAATCGCAACCCGTAAATTAAGCAGCTCGAAATTGGCAACCCAACCCATGAATAAAGCGACGTCGATCCGAAATGCAGTGCCTCAAGTAACCGTTGGACATGAAAAAACCTACTGATTTTCTAGCTGGACAAACATAACGAGATCATAAGGAAAAATTAGCACAAGGAAAGGAGAGAAAAATACTACGGTACACTATAGATCAACCGACCTGACTACACATACAACTGGATTTTCAAAATTCCAAATGAAACACCATGTTCTAATTCTTTGCTGAAATACTTGAGCTGCTAATAGCAACACCAAGTCAGACTGTAGACTAAGGGTTGCCTTGAGTTGGATTAAGGTGTCTGTATTTCATATATACAAGTGTTATTCCATTCTGGACACTTCACTAGAAAGCAGATACCATCAACATGCTGCGAGACACCCCCATATCCATGGGATGGACACGGTTCTTATGGGCTTATGGCTAGTACTATTCTATAAAAGAGAAGTAGAGAACACATACAGTATGTGAGGTATTCTTATTAACAAGTCAGAAGATAAAAAGAGCTTGATGGCTTGAAAGAGTATAGTAGAGAAGTATTCCTGATGTAGGAACAAAAGCAAGTTTGCAAAGAAAAGATGAACTAAGAAAACGTCGACGATTTACAAACTTACAATTATAGATCTCCCAAATGCACCAGCACTAACATAAGCCCATGTTCCTGGAAGCATACCCAACAAACTGCATGCGTAAAAAAGCAATATCTGAGGTAACGTTTCTTTAAAGAAGAAATATATACTGATGACAACTTTTTCAATGTAATATTTCATCACAAAAGAATGCTCAATTTGCAGTGGATCGGAGGCCAGGGTTCAACTGTTCAAGTCCTACAATAGTTTGTGCGACCCATCCTCATAAAATCAGATGGAACCCATCGATTCTCAACACAAACAGTTCTAAATGTCAGGCTACCAATAAAGTCACTAAATTTAATTTCACCATAATGTCCCACAAGGATTTTTATTTGGCCACACACAACGGCTGAAGAAATATATTAACTTACAATGCGTCTCAATTATGGAATATTGATTAACCACATCATACTTGCAACCCGTAAATAGCCAAGGAATCTTACTCAGCCCGTAACAATTCCACCTAGGCAGATGGCACAAAAGCACACTAATAGGTCAAGATAGGAATGCTCACATACCCCGACAGCATGTGCTTGTTGTGATAAGCATTCACCGGCTTGCCGGCCTCATCCCTCGAGGGGCATATAAAGAAACATCACCCTGCATCAAAAGGTCACATTAAGAGGAAGAAGTAGGAAAATGAAGCATCAAGCAACAAAAAAATACTATCAGGCTGCAGTGCAGCAAAGCTGAAGAAATAAGCCCAAATCTGGCTTGTCAACGTTTGGGGCAGAGCTAACAAACAACTTCCCTGGAAAGCATGGGAAGGTTCCAATAATTTGGTCATCCGCTCCACTATACAAATTAATGGACATGTGCCAAAACAAAGAAATGAAGGAAATCATAGATAACAAAGTGAGGTCACATAATAGACTGAACTGAACTAAGATCAATATTACAATCTCCAATGAACTGAAGTGGAGACGGCGTCTCAGATCATGCTGGACAAGTCAAAAAGCTCGATTAGCATGGAGGTGGGTGTTGTCATACGTCGGCGAGGAGCCATGGGGGATCAGCTCGCCGCCCTCTGGTCGCGGCAGCATTGTCAGAGATGTGGTGCTCGCATGGACAAGACCAAGATGCTACCTCTGGTTTCCAGCGTGAGCATCACCAACAGACATGGCGGTGGCGCTGGTTCTTGCCTCCCAGTCTTTAGTGGAGAGGCCCGCAAGGAGGAAGGGTCCAAAGATATGCATACTCCGACCAATCATCTGGACATGCATTACTAACAAGGAGTGAGTTTGATAAATGTTGACACCCGATGTTGCAAGTTACAACATGGTGACTGAGAGATTTCAACAGCAAAGGAAAAAATGAAAGTGTCAAAAAATTTTAAATTAAAATTTGGAATAGAAGAAAACATAACCAAACCTTCTATGAAATTCTATAGAGATTTCAACAGCAAAGGAAAGCCTCGATATATTGGCTCAACAAATCTGCAATGTCACAATTAATTTTAGTCAGTTGTCTAAATTTGTGCATTACGTGATAACAAAACCTAATGTGCTATCTTATATCCTAACACGCTGACCAATATCTGACAGGATCCTAATTTTTTTCTGAATGGCTCCTGCGATTTTAGCAGATCAACTACATTACTTGTTGAGAAGGACTTAGCATATTTAGATAGCTTAATCAATTAGCTTATTAAACAGGAGAACCATATGCTAGGATTAAAATAGAACAAAAGCTTAATTATATCAAGAAAGATACGGTTGTGAAATCAGAAAGGATAGGGAATCGAAACGCAGTTGCAAGTGGTCATGCAAGCAACAGCGTACATGCATATAGCTGCTGATGAACAACCAAAATGGAAAAGGTCAGCCACCGACACGAATGCATCTAATTAGGGACTCACAAATGTTTAGAGAAACTCTTATGAAGCAATTTCAAGTTCTATTTCTAATCCTGGATTATCCCTAGGAAGCACTTCATAAAGAATGTTCATGTTATTCTGATTTGAAACAAGAGATGTTTTTCATGATGCAATCCAAAGGAACTGAACACCTCCTCTTGTCTCATATATATATATATATATATATATATATATATATATATATATATATATATATATATATATATATATATATACCATAGGAAAAGCAAGTCAGAGCTTCATCCTCTTGTCCTTCTCCATCAACCATGTGCCTAGCGTTGACTCCATCCTCCACACGAACATGACTAAAAAAAACTATGGGCATAAGAAAACCAAACTATACCTGCGAATGGGATTATGTGAATAAGATAATAACCAAAGAATCAGACATTCCAACAACCATAATCGGTTCAGCTGTAATACTCACCAGTAGAAGGAAGGCTCCATGCTTTCCCACCTCAGTCAACAGTCATAGCAGTAATGGATGTTGTGGCCTTACCGGTGTCGCGGGTCGATCTGTTCATGAAAAATTTCAGCAGCCACATGAGTACATACGAAAAGAACGATGATTTACATAGGAAAGAAAAATCAGATTCAAAGAGCTTTCTAGCTATAAATCACAAGTTGAAGTCATACTCTGTCTACGATACACAAAAAATGAGAAGCTCAGATGCATAAATCCTAAGTGACCATAAGATAAATATGCCAACATGTGAATCAGAAATCCAATGTTTCAAACTATTTGATGCCATTTGTCAAATGCATTTCTACTTTTCAGTGGTGATCATGTTCAATAAACTCTGAATTTTACACATTGTTATGACATCTTTGTATAGAATACATACTTCATATTTCTCCATGAAAAAATAGATTTGCAAGGCAGATAACTTGTTCATACAACTAAAACAATTGCTAATGAAAGAACATGCATCAAATCTTATAACATTAGAGCTTACGTCTTTTTCAAAGCCTTGGTTGTTGACTTGTTGTTGGCTTTGAGCTCCTAAACTTGCTTTCACAAATAGTCCGTATCAACTCTCAGCTTCTTCATCTTCTCACAATAATTGATCTCCTCTGAAATCAACCCAGAATCCTACTTAGATGGCATCGACTGCAAACTTTCACTGCCTGGAGAAAAAGTAATTAAAAGCAGGGCAAACAGATAGAAAACAAGTGCCCTAATTAGCATTGGGAAAACCTGTTCTGCAAGAAACTTGCTTAAGAGGGGCTATGGTAACAAATTGTTAGAGCCAAATACTTCAAGAATAAAACTATTAATACTAGCAAAACAAGAGTCACTGCTTCCCCTTACTGCAAATCAGTTATGAAGGCACTCTCCTAAAAAAATACCAGATCAATGATTTTAGAAGAAGCTTGCTTCCTAAGCTGTATTTATGATGGACTGAACTAAATAACAAGGTTAAGGATTCACAACCCTGACAAAGTGTTTTGGTGTTTGAACAAAAAAGGGGTATTTAGTAGGAGGTGCTAGGTGGGAGCTCTGCCGCTGCTTACCTTGCCGTTGCTGCAATGGATCCCGAGCTCGGGGGAGAGGGGGGGCCGCTGCTTCCCATCTGGAGCTCGGGGGAGAGGGGGCGTGCGTCCGAGGCATGGGAGCGCCATCCATGAGGCAAAGGAGCACCAGAGAGCACGGCAGGAGCCAGAGATGACCAGACAAAGGCGCCGGAGAATCGCCGACGACGAGGAGGCTCCCGTGATGCTTATTGTGTTCGATTGTGGCAACTGGTTGCCTGCACAATATTGACCAACGTGTAGTCCATGATTTCCGCCCAGGTTTTGTGGCTTTCGAAGTTTTGTGCATGTGTTCTATCCTCCTATTGGAAGAGTTGCACGAATCCTGTCCAACACAAACAAAATTTCAGAGCAGGCTGTGAATCACAAGTTATGGACTGCAAAGAAACACACAGTCACGTGGCATAAGTACAAACAGGTGATAAAGCAGCAATCCATCGACACAAAACATAACCAAACAACGCGGCAGAAGCAGTCATAAACATGGATGAATGCATGATGAATCACACCTAAGTTGATGCAAAAGAGCAACACCAAACACACGATCAACACCCCACACGTTCTAATACTTAAATTCCAACTTTACTAATGACTTATTTTCATTTTCTCAGTGAAAAAAACTGAGGTCTCCGACTTACTGCTTAATGGTTTTGTGAAGCCGCAAAAAAAATAAACAACAAAGTATTCTAATATTATTACAAGGCTGCACAGATGAACATATATAAGAGCTTTTTTGCGAATTGACTATATGAGCTTTCTGTAGAACAGCACAAAAAATAGTACAGCAGAAGAAATAACAATTCCTGCGAACAATACTAAAATATTAACACAAAAATCGATAGAAGAATGCAACAGAACATGGCTGAATAGAAATTTGAATTGACGAGAAAATAAAGGAGGAAACAAGATGGGCAAAGGTGTGTGAATCTCACCTTGATCCCTCGGCCAAGCCCCTCTGACTGTCTGGCACTCGCGTCGCCAAGCCAGCGAGCCTCGCCGTCCCTCGACCAAGTCGTTCCCTCTGCCTGTCCAGCGCTCGAAGTCGCCCAGCCGACGAGCCTCGCTGTCCCTCGACCAAGACGCTCCCTCTGCCTGTCCGGTGCTCGCCCCCAACCGCCGAACCCGCCTACAACCGCCCCTCCCCGACCCTCCATCAACCCCTGTTGCTTCCGCCCGCAGCCCCCGCGCCCGCCTCGCCCCTGTCGCCGCCATGGGAGCTGGTTTGCCGTGGTAACGAGGAAGGGAGGTTGGAGGCGTGGCTGTGTTGACGAGGGAGAGACGAGGGAGGGATGTGGCGGCTGTCTGACGAGGGAGGGAGAAGTGCATCGACTATGGGATTTGGGGGGCTAGGGTTTGTGGGTGGAGCCGTGGAGGTAACGAGAGAAGGAGGAACATACCGAAAAGCTTCTTTGATGCATGACGTTCAGTGGTATGCTTATCAGCGCCATTGGTTTACATGTGGATCATCATCTAGCATTTACTGATCAATGTATAAGGGAGCTGCAGCTGATTTTCATCCGGCAGTATTCATCGCGTAATCCAGCACCTTGGTCCTGGATTCATCCATCTCGCGTAGCATATGTCCCACTAGCCAGCTCCTTATTAGGTCGGAATCTGGAACTGGTTACATTTTATACCAACTTGATGCACAGGTACAAGATCGACACATTAGGTTGACCTCTGTCACACATATATCCCGAGGAGCAATTAATGCACCTAAGCAATTAACTTGCTAGTTCAATAGTTTTTTTAGTTGTCATGCGATCACTAGTGGATAATTAGTTCGTCAATTTACCTAATCATGGTGTACTAATCGGACAACTGTGTACAATTTATATGCACCCCAATAACATACATCCATTACTAATTGACTAAGACTGGTCATAGTGAGGAGTAACTTAGACTAGTAACATGCATATGTTACTAGTCTATGGTACTATCTCTATAGCGCATAGTATTATAGATTAGTATCATAGATGGTCTCATTTATTGTCATGCATGACACATAGTAGCACCACATTTATTATGTTAGGGTATCTATCTATATTACTATTACCATCTCTCTCTTCTTTAATTGCCTGTCACATAAGCACGTTTACAAGTCTTAAGTACATGATACTATTTATGTTACCCCACTATGGCCAGCCTAATTGAAGCATGCGTTTGCATTTAAGTACTAATCATGTCATTTTTAACTTCTCGTGCCGCAAATTGCCTTAACACTCGCTCATTATGCAGCACTGTAACCTTGTTTTTTTTATTTGACCAGACAATCCTCATCGTCTCACCACCACGCGCACTCAAATCATTTACTGTTTTTCTCCCCCTTCCCCACCTCTCACCTACCGGAAACGCTCACGGCGGCGCTCAAGATCAAAATCTCCAGGGCTCCCACTGCCACCGCCGCCGGCACACAATCAACACTTTGCGGCCACTTTCTCAATAGCTCGGATGCTTCCACCCCCTCCCCCCTTCGTGGCTCTGCTGGCGAGCCGAACCAGCCATCGATCTTGTGTACGATGAGTTCGACATGCTCATAATCTAGAGTTTCAAAGCTTTTGCATCAAAGGGGGGGTTTTTTGGAACTGTTTATGCAAGACGTGACTCCTCACTCGAACGTCTGGTGGTAGCATATTTATGGCGTCGTTGTCACGGCCGTCCTTCGGCCTGTCTTCGGACCTATATGAGCCAAAACAGATGCACACACATAGTCAACAGTATCGCAGCCCAATCCACCCGCACACTCGAATACTCGCCCGAAACAGCATGCATGCACTACATGTCTCGCCAAAATATATATACTGTATAAGATAAAGTCAGGCCATGAGCTGCATGCACGCATGCACATTTACTAGCTGCACGCATGCACATTTACTAGCCCGCCATCTTGATCGGCCCCTGCCATTCTTCTTAACACCATGCCCTCATTTTGCATATAGCACGGACATGGCACAACCTGTATCACATGCATGCGCCAGCACACAAAATATCCCCGCCCCCTAAACAAACACCACCCAACATCTTGCTCACACCACCACACTGTCAAGTTCTCAAGAAACACTTCCAAGTTCTCAAGAAACTAGTTGTTGATCTATGATGGAAAAAAAAAGAAATCATGCTCAGTTAGAAGAACTCCATATTGCAAGAACATAGCTTCAAAATTGATAACTTAGTTTCCCCTCCATGTCGACGAACTCCATATTTTTGTCGATCATGCAATAGATCCAGCCGAAACACCAAAAGCTTTCGGTTTACGTTTTTGCTTTTATGTGCCACGCCCGGGCTAGCTATATTGAATGGTGCGAAATGCATGGGCCCGGGCTAAAACAACACGCACGTAAAATGTTGGCCAGGTACTTATGGGGCCATATTATCTGCCACATGCAAGCGTACCTGAGCCGATTCTCGCATAGGATGCCATCATGCTTGGTACAAGTGATAATGCAAACCGGGCGCCGGACACACCATACTGGACCTCAACGTGAGTATATAGTACCATCCGCATGTAGTATATGTCCCACGTATTGTTCCAACATTACAGGTTGTCACTGGTTCCTCGCATCACGATGCATGCAGTGCACGACGAGGATAAAGTGCGCCAATGCCGCCGTGCACTGAAAGTGCGCTCCGGAAGAAACGATGTTATATGGGGAGGTGTGTTTTTTCAACCCTTTTTTCTCCTGCACCTGCCCAGCCCCTTGTGTCCACGTGGATAGCCCCATCGATCGCTCTTTACACGACTCCTAATGGGTTTAATATATATATATATATATAGTGGAGTGTTTTTTTTTATACTAGCCGTTATTAATTTGAATATGAGCGAACCACTATTTTCAATTAAAGTTCAAGTAAAAATAAAACTCGATCAATAACGTGCCACCGCCTCCAGGTCACACTATCAAATCACCGCGTCCAGGACGCACTATGTACTGTATCATTCACGTGCGGTCCCCGACCCTCCATCAAGTTGAAAACTACATTAGTCAAAATGTCTACTGGGATGCCTCTTTGTAAACAAATGCGCTCATAGCTTCAAAAAAATGTTCTCCTACGCGTACCCACGAGTGGGTGAGAAAACTAGTGTGTGCGTGCACCGCTTCTCTTCGCGAGAGTACAATATACTACACCCAAAGAACGTTCGGCACAAGAGTAATAGTATAAGTGTGTGTCGTGTGAGTTAAAATAAAAGGTGCGCAAGGTCTTTTATTTTTGAAAAGTTCTGAGGGTAGGGTGTGAAGAGCACATATGTGTGTGACGTATACCTATAGAGAGACGGTGGGTGCGAGAAGACTCGAGAGAGTCGTGACTCGTGAGGGTGAGTGTGTGCGTGATAGAGAGGGGGCACGTATCAATGCAATGCATGTGTCCATAAATCATGTCTAACAAACGTTCGCCACAAGCCGTTTCCTGACGAACGCAGTAAGAACCATTAGATGGGCATCCGACAGTGTCAGTTTTGCCATGGTTTTTAACAGAACAACCACTCCTCCGACACACAAATCTTCCACGTGAGTGTTAGCGACTGTTGTATGCTCCTCCCTCCGTTCCAAAATTTAGTGCATATAGCTTTCTAGAAAATTCGAACCTTGCAAACTTTTACCGAGTTTCGTATACCAAAATGCACGTATAGATTACCTAGTATATATCATTTCTTTCGTCTTCGAGAGGTAACTATAAAGATGGGGGAGGAGTGTACAAAAAAAGACCGTCGTATCACCTGCAGCAATTTCAACCATCCTTTGGTGTGGAGGAATATCATAGGAACTCTATATGATATGATTTTATAGGATTTTTTCCATTTGAGCCAATTGGTTCATAGGAATAGATTCATATACTCCACATTTTAAAGGAAAATAAACATGATATCATTTTTATAGCTTTACAGACACTTGGTTCATATGAATGGATTCCTATACTCCCATAATTTCAAAGGAAAGTAAACATTAGCATATATTCAATAGAAAAGTTCCTATGATGTGAACCAAATGATATGTATTTTCTAATCCCTCCTCATAGGAATTGAGATACATGTCATCTCTAGATTCAATGGAAAAGTTTCTATGATGTGAACCAAATGACATCTCTTTTCCAATCCCTACTCATAGGAATTGAGATACATGTCAACTCTTTCCCTAAAACTTCCATGTATATATCTTCTAAATAGTTAGTACAACCCACTAGTAGCTTTTTTCCTGGACAGGCAACTATGGCACAAGAACACATCATGCATGCAAGTCATCAATCACATTGTTTTTGTACTTTATGCATGCAAGCACCACATCATCAATTCGTGCATGTTAATCATAAGTTATTTCTTGCATTAGATTTCGTATTGACAATGTACGTGTTGGTCACGTGCACACATATGTAGTTCACATTCACATTTTTGTTAGAAATGTCATTGTTTTAACCGCAATTCATTTTTTCTCTTTGTATTACATTTTCATTTTAAGCATACATTCACTTCCCATTAGTTATAGATGTTTTTGGAGGAAATGTTATGCATTATTTTGAGTAGCAAATATCACGCGTCTGCGGCTATATCAAAATGCGGGGCCCATGGGTCATTGCCTTTCCGTCAAACCTACATGCACAATTTTTTGTACGTATATCTCCACTGGTCCCCAAACCCAAAATGCTTCCTTGTTCTCGTAAAACCGAGTGGCCCACCCGTATAAAGCGTCAACTCGAACTCAATCCCTCTCCCGTTTACTACAGCGTGGCCCCGCACGCCGTAGTACTCTTACAAACCCTACCCGCCACACGCATCATCAGTTTTCTTCAAGAGGACAAGGGAGACGCGGATTTGTAGTGGAGGCTCCTACCCTGGCGTGCCCTAGGTAGCTGCCGCACGCATCATTGGTTTTCTTTTTTCTTTATGCTCTTGCCCCCTAGAGTGAAATGATGGTTGCTTCGTTCGTCCAGCTTAATGCGGGAAAGGTGGGGCTTTGTGATTTGACCCCTCATCCCTCATTTACTACTACTGCGGTGCTACAGCCGTGGTGCCTCCATGTCCAACCGCTGCTCCAAACTGTAAGTTGGTGCATGGTACATGGAACAAGACGATGGATGAGACACATGTCGGCCAAAGCGGTCCTGGTAAGTGTCTCGACTATTCGTGTGCGAACTGACCCTACTGAGTTACTACGCCAACACGATAGGAGTAGCCTACCACTTGGTTTTGCTCCACGGTGAATCACGACTATATTGATCCAAAAATATACTACTCCCTCTGTCTCGGTTTATAGGGTGTGCATGTAGTTCTAGGTCATCGATTTGACTAACTAAATATGAGTTATATGTCACAAAAAGTATATCATTGGATTCTTAAGCAGATGTAGTTTCTAAACATATATTTTCATCACATATAATGCATATGTAGCTAGTTAAATTCTCAAGCTAGAACGACGTGCATGCCCTGTAAACTGAGACGGGGCAAGTAGTAAAAATGAGGTGATTTTACCGAGCGGTGTGCGGGGGAGCATGGCCTGAAATGCGATTCCACGTGTCATGATGTACCAAGGCGAGGCGCATCCCTCATGAGGCAGAACAATGGCAGAAGCAAATATGTGGTTTTCTTGAAGGAGATGATGGCGAAGCAGATTTATCGAAGTGTGAAATAAGGGTTGCTTCGTCCGTTTGGGGGAAAGGTGTGGCATTGTGATTTGACGTCTCATTGCTCATTATTACCATTGGGGCGCTACGACTGGGGTGCGCCCCCTTGCTTTTCTGCACTGTTATTTGGTGCATCACATGTCGACCCGGTTGTTATATGTCCCACATGTCGGCGAGAGGAAGTACAGAATTCATGAAAGCGAGCGTCTTCACTCTTTTAGTACGATGGAGGAGTACAAGACATGGCTTGGTTCTCGCTGCTTCGCGCAATCCATCGATACAAACCCGGACTAAAAAAGGCAAGGGTGGGTCTTTTCCCGCATGGCAGGCGGAGGAGTTTGGCATAGTCTGTTCGAGGCAACGAAGTAGGAAGGGAAACAAGCAAATAAAGGTTGAGCAACTTAGTTTTTGGAAAATCTGATTTTACAGAGTACGTACCCACTATGGAGGTAGTACTACTTATGTGACACCCTAGTTTTTGCCATCATGACTTTCATTTGCCTTTAGCTTTTAAAATGGGTTTTGAGTTAATTCATTTGGACTTAGCAGTTGGGCATTGTTTTGATTTTCACCCAAGTGACTCCCCCACCTTTCACAACCTCTCTTGACCTCTCATTCATCATCATATTGCTTTGGAATATTTTCTTCTAAGGAAAATATTCATTTTCACCCAGAAAATGGAATATTTTCACTTCCACTGCAAAGCAACCCCTCTATTTATTTCCTCCAAAAATCTGAGAAAATTCCCACACACCCTTTGGACAGTGACTCATCACCCTATGCAAAAATATCATGTGGTCATGTGACCCAATTTTTCTAGGGAAAATCATTTGCATTCTAAAGAGAAAATGCTCTTTGTACATGAACCGTATTATTCTTTGATCTTTTGGAGCTGAATTTTCTTGAGCATCATTACCTTAGTAACTTAGCACTAAACCCCAAAGCTCAGCTCCTAAATCTTCCTGGTTTGATCACAAATTCGGCCACAAGTTTCTATCCAGAAACTTTCAGTGAGTGCTCCAATCTATCTACTCATCCTGGCAGTGTGTTCTCAACTTTCCTAGACTAAACACTCACGGTCGACAGCCTAGACATGGTTTGGCATCACCTAGGCAGCGCGTTGGCACAGTGCAAGCGGTGACCGTGTGAGGACACGGGCTCTGGCATGCCGCTGACACGCTCTGCGTTGCGCCCGAGCCTCTATTTCACGCGTGCCCGTCTCAGTGCCGTGCCCAGCTTGTTGCATCGTGCCAATAGCTTCGCCTCATCACCCCAGACCCCTAAATGTCGCTCGCTGATGCTGGAGCCGTTGTAGCGATCACAAGCACTCCACGACAGAGAGCATAGTGCACCCATGCTCGAGTCAGGCCCCCTCCTGTGTGCCCCGTGCTTGTCCTCGAGCTCGCACAGTGGCCGAGTGAGCCTTGGCGCCTTCTCCCCCTCTCACTAACGCCCCTTGTCACCGTGCGCCACTTCCAGAGCTCTCCGGCGGAGCCCGAGACCCCCATCCCCTCTGCCTATATATAGAGCCCTCCCTCGCCTCTCCGAGCATCCCACCATACTCGCTCAACCTCCATAAAGACCGTAGATAGAAGCAGCCAGGCAGGGCAGGCCTCTGCCCGCCGCTCCCTTCCCAAGCTTGCCAGCGATCCCCTCCTGTCGCCCCCACCTATCTAGTGCCCCTCGAGGTCGACCCTCTTCTTCGGCGACTCCCTGGTGACTCACGGGTGCTACCCGACCCCTCTAGAGCCCCTGGAGTCGCTAGCCCTCGTCGTCTTATTCATCTCCGGCCAACCACACCCGCTGCTGGAGACGTTGTTTCCGAGCGACTCCGACCACCTCTTGCCTTGCTATGGGTACGAGCAGGTGCGCCTGAGTCTCCTATTTCCATCCCTCCCTCTCAAAACAGTCGTCGAGCCCTCCTCATCGGCGTGCTCACCGGCGACCGTCACCCCTCCTCTGTTTCTCTCCCTCATCTATAGAACCTGACAGGCGGGGCCCGCTGTCAGCCTCTCCACTCGCGCCTGAAGCCGTACGTATGGAGGCATATTCTCTGAAATACTCCTTCGACGTCTCCCCCCAAGATTTATATAAATCTGATTTAAATCATATTTGATCAACAACTTTAACCAGCTCTAACTCCTAATCTACAAGTCCAAATGAGTTGATTTTGTTTGCATTGGTTTTGTATTGAAATATTCTAGCACCACACCAAATTTGAGAATTTTCCTTTGTTGTCTAGAATTTTTGGAGAATTTCAGAATGGTTCTTGATATTTTCTTTCGCTGTTTTTAATTATTTTCAGAAGGAGAAGCTTGCCTTGAGGAGAATCAGGAGGAGTGTGACCGCCTCCTCTGTGCTAAGGCAAGCCACCACAAATATTTGCATGGTGTCATTTCAATAACTATGAATTTTCCAACTTGAATATGGCTTATTTCATGCATTAAATCATTTAAATAATATTGCTTATGTTATTTCATTTGTTATGTTTGAATTGCTTAGCTTGCTATAGTACTTGAGTGCATGGACAAGTTTGATGCGGTAGTGTGATTTTGATAGCATGACTATGGTTTGGCAATGATCGGTATTATTTTCATCAAATGGTTTATTATGTTCACCATGCTAATGTCATACCTAAAAATGATTGAGTTAAAACCAATGTCTCTAAATGATTAGTAGTGCATGTATAATGATCCTATGATGTTGATCCATTTCATTTCAGAGATATGTGGATATAGTTGCATGTTCATCGCATACTATGACTCGAGTTCTTTTATTTCAAGTTAAACCTGATGATAATCCAACTTGAACATAATGTTGATCGAGTTATGGTGCCACCGAATCGAGCTTCCAAGTGCAACCATATTTGCCTTTATGGGATAGCCTTTATTCGGTCCATTGTCATGCCTCTGGTCGGTGCCTCCAACGAGGGAAGGTTATGGGCGTGCGGTACCCTGGCCCGGTAAGAAGACATAACCTTGTGTGCCTGTTGTTGTTATGGTACCTTGTCCCCGTTTGGAACCGTTTATGTTTTGCCACGACGGTGGCCGTTGGATGTCACGAGTTGACATCGGGGCCACCCAGGACTTAGTATAAAGAGGAGTTGGTCGGAGTGCCCGGGAAAGTGTCACAGCAATGGGTTCGTTCTGTCGGAATGCCGTTAGTCCACTCGAATGGGAGTTCGAGGCCATGGATTCCGTGGTGTGGGTACAGTGTGCAAATCTTTGTAGAGTGTGTGTTAAATCTATTGATAGCCACGTCCTCGGTTATGGGCAAAGTTCGTAGTAGGTCACACCATGGATTAATATAAATTATTTAATCTTGCACAATAAAGTTATATGGTTGGCACTGGTTATGTAATGTGATTGCTAAAACCATGAAGATGGTTGTTGTTGGAACCAAAGAGTTAGTTTCCTTTGTGATCCGGGAGTGATCACCGTATTGATGAAGTTGGTTACAAGGTAACTTGTATAGTAAGGGAGTATGAGGCACTCGGTGGACAGGCATGTTCACTTCATGAGTAGTATGTTGTAGCCTTGTAGTTAACCTGCTTAATTGTCATGTCATTGTTTGCCATTATTGTCGGTGTCAAAACCGGCGGATCTCGGGTAGGGGGTCCCGAACTGTGCGTCTAAGGCGGATGGTAACAGGAGGCAGGGGACACGATGTTTTACCCAGGTTCGGGCCCTCTTAATGGAGGTAAAACCCTATGTCCTTCTTGATTATTCTTCATAATATGAGTAGTACAAGAGTTGATCTACCACGAGATCGAAGAGGCTAAACCCTAGAAGCTAGCCTATGGTATGATTGTATGTTGTCCTACGGACTAAAACCCTCTGGTTTATATAGACACCGGAGAGGGCTAGGGTTACACAAGATCGGTTACAAAGGAGGAGATATACATATCCGTATTGCCTAGCTTGCCTTCCACGCCAAGTAGAGTCCCATCCAGACACAGGACGAAGTCGTCAATCTCGTATCTTCATAGTCCATCAGTCCGGCCAAAGGATATAATCCGGCTGTCCGGATACCCCCTAATCCATTACTCCCTCAGTAGCCCCTGAACCAGGCTTCAATGACGATGAGTCCGGCGTGCAGTGTTGTCTTCGGCATTGTAAGGCGGGTTCTTCTCCAAATTTCGAACGTTTGTTAAGTAGTGTCCGGCCTCATAAATGTTGGACCTCTTGGCTTATGCGCCCAATAAGGGCTATCTTCCACGCGTCACATGAATACGAGGCGCCAGGGCGTTTTTACATTCGCCCCCCTAGCCAGATAAATAAATTGTCTATTAAAGGGATGGGGATTCTTAGATCCAATCCATATCATCCTCCCCCAGCGAGAATCCATCGGAGCGCGCTTCGGAAAAATCCACTCCAACATGGCCGACCTCCGCAGCTCCTCCTCCCGCCCCTGTAGCCCTAAGCCCGAGAGGTGTTCAGTCCCACACAGTCGATTAGTCGAACTGCAGACCAAGGGATTTCTCCCTCCAGCATATATGGTTCCCGTACGAGCCGAGCTCGCCACCTACAATGGCGGGGAGCAAGCGGAGAGCTTCCCCAGCCCCTCTACGGGAGAGCAGGTATGCCTTGTTCCTTATTTATTAAGTGGTCGCGGATTTCCAATTCATCCGTTCCTCCGCGGGCTCCTGCAGTTTTACGGCCTCCAACTGCATAATTTCACCCCTGCTTCCATATTACACATCGCCGGCTATGTTGCCCTCTGCGAGTTATTCCTGGGCTGCGAGGTTCATTTCGAGCTGTGGAAAAGGTTATTTTGCCTCGTCCCCCGCACATAGAAGGGGTCACTTTATCAAGTGGGCGGAGCCGAAATATGGCGCATCGCCGAAACCAGATACCTGTCCGGTACTCCGAAGAAGACGTCCGAAGACTGGCCTTTGGAATGGTTTTATATGGAGGACGTCCCCCTTCCGGACCCTGTTCGGTGGGGTCTTCCTAAGTTCAACAATGCCCCTCTGAAGAAACGCCAAAGTTGGCGCCCCCGGAGCCCCCAGGAGGAAGACAACGGAGAAGTCATTTACCTAATGAACCGGATTAAAGCGCTGGCTCAATCAGGATTCATAGTAATCGAGATTATGTCAATATGTATAATGCGGGGAGTGCAGCCACTTCAATATCGAGGGCATCCCCTGTGGTGTTTTAACGGGGAAGATGATGCCACCCGTTGCGGGCGTAAGGGTCCGGACGACGCTGCCGCTTTAGCAAAAAATCTGTCCAAGTTGTTCAAGGGAGAGGAAGAGGAGTTCATCCGCATCAAGTCACGGGATGGATTCTCCATGTACAACCCTCCAGGCTGGGTGAGTTATATCTCCCTACTCCCATTCTTCCCGCATTCTTTGTCATAGGTATTCACCTTGCCATTTTGCGGCAGGAACTGCAAAAAGCCATAAGGGAGGTCAACAACCCATCCCCACAACTAGAGGACCCTGACCGGGCCCTCGATCCCGGACTCGAAAAAGATCCGGACATATTCGTGGAGCTGATAGACCGGCAGTTCTATCAATTAAGCTGTGATGACGCCACAGCCGACTATCCCAGCCTGCTTCCTGGGTCGCACGTAAGAAAAACCAAAAATCCCAACTCCAAAAACTAGGATCCCCTTTTAGACACTTCACCTATCATATACATATGGTGTTTTACAAGGAAGGCCTTCGGGACGCCGTGCCGAACCCGCAGCAACTCGCCAACAAGAGGCACCGAGGCCGAGCAGGCCAAAAAGGAAGGCGGTCAGGATGGAGACGCCGGTGCAGAGGTATGACAAAAACCCTGCTCCGTGGTTGTCGTCTTTCTCAAAACATAATGACGTCCATGTTTCTTTAATAGAAAAAACGCTCGCCGGAATGTGTCCGGTGAGGCTACTGATCATGCTTCCACCAGTCGGGCTCTAGGACCGAACATAGAGGCGGAAGCCGACATGGGGCGGACGCCGAATGCTCCTCCTACAGAGGATGCATATAGAATATCCTCTACAAATTCAAAAGTGTAGAGCGCCATGAATCATAGGCGTCGCCGAGTCATACTCCGTGACGCTTGCTTCTCCCCAGAGGCATTTGATGCCTTCAATTCTGGAGACGCGTACCTCCGTGCTGCTCAAAATGGTCTAGCCAGAGCCATGGACCAGTATGTAAGGGATGTATAGGTAAGCAAATCTGACGATTATATATATCAGTAGCCCCTGAGACTTGAAACAGTTAGCAGAACTGATTTAAGGATCATATATTGTGCAGGTTCTTACAGAGAAGAATACTCGACTGTCACAAGAGCTGGAGGAATGCAAGACCCAACTTCGGGCCGCCGTTGCCGCATTGAAGGAACCTAAAAAGTCCCCAGCTGGTAACATTTGTTTCAAAGAATGATAGGTACCATATAGTGTGTGGCGTGGCTGCAGATCTAACGATAGATATTGCAAATGAATCCAGAGAGAATCCGGAGGACCAGCATGCCGTACGACAGCTAAAGGCTGGCGAACGCGTGCTGACTGAGGTCAGGCGGGAGAAAAACAATCTCCAAGATGCCAATACCTAGCTGAGCGTGGAACTGAAAGATGTTCGAGCCCAGCTTGCGGACTCCGAGAAGGAGAATAAGCGGCTTCGACGCGGCATTTTCAGTAAGTGCTTGAACGAACCCTTAAAAAGGGGACGACGGAGAAGCCGGCTAACAGAGTTACGTCTGCAGGTATGCTGACGGGTCGTCCCGCGGAGGAGATGCCCAGGTCTGCGGGTGATCTTCTATCCGAGCTCTCACAACTGCACGAACAAGTTCGGCAGGTGATGCAAGGTGTTGCCCAGGCCTTGTGGCCATCAGTCTCCCTACCAGAAGGCATTGGAGAGCTTGCGGAGAAGCTCAAGGGAGCGCGGTGGCGCTTCCGATTATGGAAGATATCGGCCTGCCATCAAGGTGCCAGGGAAGCCTGGGCCATGGTGAAGACGCGGTATACCAAGGCTGACCCAAACCACATGGCCAAGGTCGGACCTGTGCGGCCCGATGGGAAAGAGATCCCAGTTAGTTAGTCTATGGGCAAGTAGAATTAGCCGCAAAGTATTCCCAACAGGATTGTAGGCTAGACCGCCTGTTGGATGGTATAGAAGAGGAATTTAGTCAGTCTACATGACTATGTAATTAAAATGACAAGTATAATGCCTTCTAGCCGGATTGTAAATCATTTGTCATGGCGGACCTTTTCGCTTCAACCTCGGGACCCGATAGTCCGGAGTGTGTCCGAATACCCGCTCAGTTATATAAGAACCGGGGTATGCGTGGAGACCAGGCGTAGGGGTCATTAGTGCTTGAACAGACAAGTACCCAACTAGTTATGTTATATTACATGGGTAGTAAGAAACATCTTCTAGGGAGAATAGTTCTGTTAGGGGTTCCTTTCCCTGGGTACACATGCCCTAAAGTGCATGTCCGGACTGCGAGCGGAGCCGCAAGCAAAAACATCTGGGGGCATATATGGAAAATAAATAAAAATCATCTTTTGTTCGCCGACCGAATATTCCCTTAAGAACGCTAGCTTTCGGCTTCACCCAGTCCGAGGTACACATCCGACTGACCCGACAGTAACAATCGCAGAGGTGCTCCCCTTACGCCCTAGCTGAATTAACGGGAACATAGGGCATAAATACAAGAGCCAGACAACCCATCTTGGCCAAAACTTAAGTCATATGGATGCATATAATGGCGAAGAAAAGGTACATGCGGAAGAATAACACATGTGCTGGGCATGAAGCCCAGATAGATAATTAAGCTTCTGTGTAAGAAGCCCCCAGGTATATAATGAGCGCGGTTAGCGCGTCTATAGTGTGCAAGCGAGGCGCAAGTGGGCCCTTGAAGGCCTTGAGGAAGAATAAAAAGAAAGAAAGAGAAAAAAGACAGATAATGTATATGCAAAAAATGGACAGAGGAAGGAGACGAACATAGAGTCCGGCGCTAGGCCTAGAATCTTCGGAGCCTGGCTGCGTTCCATGGGTTCGGTTGAAGTCGATTATTCGATGCATCCCGCAGACGGTACGCTCCACCGGTCAGAACCTAGTCAATAATGAACGGACCTTCCCATTTGGGCTCGAGCTTGGTCTTTTTCTTCTCCGGCAGGCGTAGAACTAACTAGCCAACGTTATAAGTTTTGGCCCGTACTTCTCTGCTTTGGTATCTGCGAGCCAGTTGCTAATAGAATGTGGAACGGGCTTTTGCCACGTCGCGCTCCTCCTCCAGGGTATCCAGAATATCCTGCCGATCGAGCTCGGCTTCTCTTTCTTCATACATGTGCACTCGAGGTGAGTCATGAATTATGTCGCAGGGCAGAACTGCCTCTGCGTCGTACACCATAAAGAAGGGTGTATACCGGTAGTACGATTCGGCGTGGTCCGCAGCCCCCAAAGTACGGAGTCGAGCTCCTCTACCCAGTGCGTGTTAGACTCCTTTAAGGACCGCACTAATCTGGGTTTAATGCCGCTCATGATAAGACCATTTGGTCGACTTGGCCGTTGGTTTGTGGGTGATAGACGGAAGCATAATCGATCTTGATGCCCATGTTGCTGCACCAGAGTTTTACCTCGTCAGCCGTGAAGTTCGTGTTGTTGTCAGTGATGATGCTGTGGGGGACGCCGTAACGGTGTACAACCCCGGATATAAAGTCTATCACCGGTCCGGATTTGGCCGTTTTAACAGGTTTGGCTTCTATCCATTTGGTGAATTTATCCACCATGACTAGTAAGTATTTTTTCTTATGGGTTCCCCCTTTAAGGGGTCCAACCATGTCAAGCCCCCAGACCACGAAAGGCCAGGTAATGGGGATTTTTTGGAGGGCGGTGGGTGGCATATGGCTTTGGTTTGCAAAAATCTGTCAACCGACGCAGCGTTGGACCAAGCCCTGTGCGTCTGCCCGGGCCGTCGGCCAATAAAAACCTGTACGGAAGGCCTTGCTTACAAGGGCCCGGGCTGCGGCGTGGTGGCCGCCGAGTCCGGCATGAATTTCTGCCAAAAGCTTCCACCCTTCCTCTTCGGAGATGCACCTTTGAAGGACTCCGGTAGTGCTTTTTTTATACAGCTCTCCCTCGTGGACCCTGTAGGCTTTAGATCGCCGCACTATGCAGCGTGCCTCATTTTGGTCCTCGGGAAGTTCCTGCCTAGTTAGGTAGGCCAAGAACGGTTCTGTCCATGGGCAATGATGGACATTATGACGTGGGCTGAAGGTGTTATTTCGGTGGCACAGCCTTTGATTATGTTAGAGTGTTCGGTATCGGGCATTGTGGCTGGGTCCGGACTATTGTTACCGGTGTCCCCTTCCCATACCACGGATGGCTTAAACAACCTCTCCAAAAAGATGTTGGGGGGGGGGGGACCGCATCGCGTTTTGCGCCGATGCGGGCGAGGATATCCGCCGCCTGATTGTTTTCCCGAGCCACATGGTGAAATTCGAGCCCCTCCAACCAAGCTAACATCTTTAGGACGACATTTCGATAGGCCGCCATCTTTGGATCCTTGGCATCGAAGTCTCCATTTATTTGGGATATTGCGAGGTTCGAATCCCCACGCACCTCCAGGCGTTGAATTCCCATGGAAACTGCCATCCGAAGACCATGTAGCAGGGCTTCGTATTCGGCTGCGTTGTTGGAGTCTGTATACAGTATCTGCAGTACGTATTGAACTGTATCTCCGCTTGGGGACGTCAGGACGACGCTAGCCCTAGACCGGCCAACATTTTGGAGCCGTCAAAGTGCATGATCCAATTGGAGTATGCGTCGTACTCTTTAGGGAGTTCGGCTTCCGTCCATTCGGCGACAAAGTCAGCCAATACTTGCGATTTAATGGCTCGCCGTGGTTTGTATGTTATGTCGAACGGGAGGAGCTCAATGGCCCATTTGGCAATCCGGCCCGTGGCGTCGTGGTTGTTTATAATATCATTAAGTGGCACTTCCGAGGCTACTGTAATCGAACACTCTTGAAAGTAGTGTCGCAGCTTCCGGGATGCCATGAATACCGCATAGGGTATCTTTTGATAATGTGGGTACCGTGATTTGCATGGAGTGAGGACAGTGGACACATAATATACCGGCTTTTGAAGAGGGAATTTATGTTCGTCTGCCTCTCGTTCGACGATGAGCACTGCGCTTACAACCTAATGAGTTGCTGCAATGTATAATAGCATCCGTTCGCCAATGTTTGGCGCGGCCAGGATTGGGTTGGTTGCCAGTATGGCTTTTATTTCTTCCAATCCGGTTGTGGCAGCGCCCGTCCACTCGAAGTGTTCGGTGCGCCGAAGGAGGCAATAAAGGGGTAATGCCTTTTCTCCTAGGTGGGAGATAAAGCGGCTTAGAGCCGCCACACATCCAGTTAATTTCTGGATTTGTTTGAGGTCTGTTGTGACAAAGCTCGGATTTTGGCCGGATTAGTTTCAATTCCTCTACTGGAGACAATAAAACCTAGGAGCTTTCCGGCTGGTACGCCGAAAACGCACTTTTCCGGATAGAGCTTGATGTCGTATGTTCGGAGGTTGTCGAATGTGAGCCTCAAGTCGTCTATTAGAGAGTCGACGTGTTTGGTTTTGACGACCACATCATCTACGTATGCCTCTACTGTTTTGCCGATCTGTTTCTCCAGACATGTCTAAATCATGCGCTGATATGTTGCGCCGGCGTTTTTGAGCCCAAAAGGCATTGTGTTGAAACAGAAGGGGGCGTCTAGTGTGATAAATGTCGTTGCGGCTTGGTCGGACTCCGCCATATTGATTTGGTGGTAGCTGGAGCATGCGTCAAGGAAACACAATGACTCGTGTCCTGCGGTAGCATCGATAATTTGATCAATGCGGGGAGGGGGAAGGGATCCTTTGGGCAGGCCTTGTTGAGGTCCTTGAAATCGACACATAGGCGTCATAGTTTGTCCTTCTTTGGTACCATCACCAGGTTTGCTAGCCAGTCCGGGTGTTTTATTTCTCTGATGAATCTGGCCTCCAATAACTTGTCTAGTTCCTCTCCCATAGCCTGTCTCTTAGGTTCAGAGAAACGCCGAAGAGCCTGCTTGACCGGCTTGAATCCCTTTAGATATTGAGGCTGTGCTCGGCCAGCCTGCATGGGATTCCTGGCATGTCTGAGGGGTGCCAGGCGAATATGTCCCAATTCTCGCGCAGGAACTTTCGTAGTGCGGTATCCACATCGGGGTTTAACTGTGCCCCGATGGAGGCTGTTTTTGTAGGGTCCGTTGGGTGGACTTGGAATTTGACTATTTCATCTGCTGGTTTAAAAGAGGTGGACTTGGATCTCTTGTCAAGTATCACGTCATCCCTGTCCACTGTGGAGCGTAGCGCAGTTAATTCCTCGGCCGAAAGGGCTTCGGATAATGCCTCGAGGGCCAATGCGGCTGTTTTGTTTTCGGCGCGAAGTGCTGTGTCTGGATAACTAGCGAGAGTGATGATTCCGTTGGGCCCGGGAATTTTGAGCTTCATGTACCCATAATGGGGTATGGCTTGGAAGATCGTGAACGCCTCCCGTCCTAAAAGGGCGTGGTATCCACTACTGAACGGGGCCACTTGGAATGTAATTTCTTCGGACCTATAGTACTCCGGCGTGCCGAATACCACATCTAGTGTGATTTTCCCAGCACAGCATGCTTTCCGACTGGGGATGATTCCTCTGAAGGTTGTGCTGCTTTGCTCAATGCGGTTCCAGTCTATTTCCATTTTTTGAAGAGTTTCCTCATAGATGAGGTTTAATCCACTACCGCCGTCCATGAGTACTTTGGTGAGTCGAAAGTCATCCACAATTGGACTGAGGACCAGGTGCTCGGGCTGTTCGGAATTAAGGTTCGTCACTAGCATTGAAGGTAATAGCCGTGTCACTCCATGGATTCATTGCTGCCACGCGGCAGATTTCAGCAAGGCCGCGGAGTGTTCGCTTGCGCCTATTATTTGATGCGAAGGTTTCAAAGACTGTTAATACCGTATTGTTATCCACGGGATGGTGCTCTGTGGCATTTGGGATGAGAAGATCCTCACCACTTTTGGCCACCTGCCGGAGTATCCAACATGCTCTAAGGCTATGTGTTGGTATGGTATCCGCTGTACTATGAATTTTGCAGGGTCCGTTAAGCCATCCCTCCAATACGGTTCTATGCCCTGTAGAGGGTTTTTGTTTCTTTGTAACTAACTCGGGTGTCTTATGATAGTGCACCCTTTTACTTCGGACTGGGTGTATATTCCGAGCCGGATAATCCCAAAATTTCGTTTTGGTTTTCCAGGCACTTTCCATCGCACAGTACTTTCGTACTATAGACGCCAAGTCAGAGAAGCGTGATATGTCATGGTGACTTAAGGCGTTAAGGATTCCCTTGTCCATGCAATTATTGCAGAAAAATGAGACTGCGTCTTCCTCGCGACAGTCCTTAACCTTGTTCATCACAAGGAGGAATCTAGCCCAATAATGATGTACTGTTTCGTGGGGCTCTTGCCTGCTGCGGGAAAGATCTTTTATGTCTGGGTGGGTGGGTGGATTTGAGTCCGAACCCCTACCCGATCTGAGACCCAGGGGCCGAGGAGTTTCCAATCTTGGAAGCTCGGATTTCGGAGTGTTGCCCGATAAGTCTGGCCCGCTGCCTGACTCTAAGTTCAGGGCTTGGGTGATGTCCTCCCGTAAACGGGTATCCGGCTTGGAGAGCTCAGGAATCCGTACATAGTTAGTCCTCAAGATAGAGGAAGAATCGCCGCATTGTTCCTCCACCACCGCAATATGATGGGTGACTGGTGGAGAATTAATCTCCCTTTGATCGGGTTTAAGCCCAATCCAATCATAGTCCGTAGCGACTCCCAAGGCGGTGATACGATCCAAGAGCTCGTTTAGGGAATAGAGCTCCATTGGATCCATCTGCTCGGCGAATTCCGAGCCGACGTGGAGGCTATTTTTGATGACCCGAGAGGTCATCATCGGTGCAGCGGTCGAACGGGCGGTCATGATGAAACCGCCAAGCCGGAGAGTTTGGCCGACAGCCAGGGCTCCCCCGGCGGTAATGTTGTTTTTAACAATGAGACGAGGCATCCTTCCTTACGGCGACGGCACAGTGGAACTCTCAATGAAAGCACCAATGTCGGTGTCAAAACCGGCGGATCTTGGGTAGGGGGTCCCGAACTGTGCGTCTGAGGCGGATGGTAACAGGAGGCAGGGGACACGATGTTTTACCCAGGTTCGGGCCCTCTTGATGGAGGTAAAACCCTACGTCCTTCTTGATTATTCTTCATAATATGAGTAGTACAAGAGTTGATCTACCACGAGATCGAAGAGGCTAAACCCTAGAAGCTAGCCTATGGTATGATTGTATGTTGTCCTACGGACTAAAACCCTCCGGTTTATATAGACACCGGAGAGGGCTAGGGTTACACAAGGTCGGTTACAAAGGAGGAGATATACATATCCGTATTGCCTAGCTTGCCTTCCACGCCAAGTAGAGTCCCATCCAGACATGGGACGAAGTCTTCAATCTCGTATCTTCATAGTCCATCAGTCCGGCCAAAGGATATAATCCGGCTGTCCGGATACCCCCTAATCCAGGACTCCCTCAATTATGCTTTTACTTGTTGTGAGATTGCATGTACATTCAATGTACTCACATGGCATGTCATGCCAGCTTTTAGGAAAGTCTTACCGGATCGGAGTGCTTCACATGTCTAGGCCATATCCACATCGGTGTCCCTGTGCTATTGAGTACCGCTTCGTCGTCGTTCCACTGCCGTGTAGTGGTCGTGATCGAGGCCCCTTCATGTTCATTAAATAATGTGCATACCGTTCAGCCGCACCGTGTGTGCCGCTTGGCCTCGCTATCTAATGTAATGTCGAACCTATGTTTCCGCTAGCATCAATTAAGTGGTTGTTTTCTATACCAAGTTGTTGTGTGTTGCCAGAAGACTAGATCTCTGGGCTGGCAATGCAAGGTAAACCGGTTTCTCTAAGCCGGGGTGCCACAATGCTTGGTATCAGAGTCGCACTGACTGTAGGACACGCTAGACCGCCAACGCATTAGTTGAACAGTAGCTATTTTAGTCTTGAGTGCCGGTAGTGTTTGCATCTGGTTGCTGCATTGCATGCATTAGATTTATTGTTATTGCTAACCGACTAATAGTTGTGAGTGTAGATGGCTTCAGTTCCATACCCGTACCAGTCTGAGCCAGCACCCTACATCTCACACCATCTACTTCAGAACGTGTGGCATCGACTCTACCCCGATGGTGATGATCAAGTGTACCAGGTGTATCGGGAGCATCTAGCGGACTCAGTGTAAGAGTACTACGCGAAGGTCACTATGAATCACAGTTCCACTTACGACGCTTATACTCATTCCTCCAAAGGTGGTTTTGCTTCCACGCCAGCTCTGGCTATCCAGTTTGTCGCATTCGAGGCTCTTGTAGACTTGCGCTACAAAGAGGTTTGCATGCAGACCCACCCAGGTTTGTACTTCTACCCGTCTCTGCACGAGAACGGGCGTATCCGTTTCCCTCTTATTGATTTGGCATGCGATCGTTCTTCCAGCCACCTTTCTCACTATATCACTGCCAGTTATATTTTGATCTTTGAGTTGGCCCGAGAGTTGACCCGTACCCGTACAGCTCTTGCTGCAGCTTGATTTGGTTCCACCCCACCTACTATCGGATTTACCCCATTTGTTCCCCAGTCTATGTTCCTCCTACTACTCCGGTTACCCCTCAGAGTACCTCGGCCACCTTGACAGTGAACCCTCGCGAGTCTCCTGTCGAGTGGGCTTTTCTTTTCTCTACTCCCGCAGCTCCTATGCTTCGCCCTAGACCTGCCCCTAAGGTAGAGTCCTCGAGGCAGCGTCGCCGTGTTTCCTTTAACCCGAAGGTCTCCGTTGACGTCATCAGTTCAGGATCCGAGCCTGAGGAGGACTCTTCTGCAGCAGTGGAGCCATAGTTCGTTAGCTCGCAGATGATGTTATCGCTATGTTGGGTGTAGTCATACTTCTCATAATGTTTTAGTTCATGTATGAGTCTATGTATAATTATGTTGGAACTTTCTTTATTTTCCTTGGCTTTTATCGCTTCTCTTCAGATTTGTTATTCGCATTTCTTCCCTATTTATGGATGTTACTCATCTCAGTTGCCTCATATTGGGAAAAACAAACAAATAGGATGACGAGGGGAGGCAGAAGTAGTAAAGCTGGTTAGGATGTCTCTGTTTGTCGCTCAGCAAGACATGCAGGTTATTTCCCCGAGCCATATCCACAACC
This sequence comes from Triticum urartu, assembly GCF_003073215.2. NCBI lineage: Eukaryota > Viridiplantae > Streptophyta > Magnoliopsida > Poales > Poaceae > Triticum > Triticum urartu. The sequence goes on along the minus strand of NC_053023.1, from coordinate 324,927,499 downwards.
ACCGCCTCCACCACCACATCCGCCAACCACTGAATAGATCATGCACATGTTGGAAGAAGAAGAAACAATGATCTTCTTGAACTATTGAAAAGTGTGCAGGCTATGGTTGGGCAGAATTGAAATCGGAATGGCAATCCAGTTGCAAATTGCTGACCCTATTGAAGCCCATGACTTGGAAAGAAATTGGACATTGCTCGCACCGAAGGAGGTGATAAGGTTCCATTTGCGACCCACTATCTGGAAGGAGACGCAACTGTTTGGTGGGATAACACTAAAGCTATGTGGCCAGCGGATGAAGAAATCACATGGGATAAGTTCAAGGATTAGTTCCGCCAATGTCGCATCCCTACAGATATCATGAAAATCAAGCAGCGTGAGTTCCTAGCCCTCACGCATGGTAACGTATCCGTCACCGAGTACTTGAAAAATTTCAATCATTTGGCCCGCTATTCCCTGTATGATGTGGCCACCAAAGAGAGAAAGATCGACAAATTCCTTGGAGGACTGAAACAACACCTCAGATGCACTCTCATTATGCTTGATTTTCGAGATTTCCAGAGTCTGGTCAATAAAACCTTGATTGCAGAGAGGGAGCACAAGCTTATTCAGGATAGTAGGCCCGCTCTTGATGACCGCAAGCAGAAGTTCGAGCCTAAGAAGGAAGGACCCATAGTCCAGAAGTCTCGTACCTGGCAACAGTCACAGGTTGAGTATAAGCCCAATTGGCAGCAGAATGTTAACAAGACCACTACCCAAGTCAATAATATCATGACCAGCCCAGCACGCGAAGATTGTCAGCGTAGCAATGCATGTTTTTCTTGTGGGCAAACTGGACACTACGCTAGACAGTGCCCCAAGAACGGCAAGTCAAATGCTCCATTAAAGCTGCAAGTTAATCACATGGGGCCATACCCTTTCCAGAAGACCATCCAAAGGCAAGTTCATCACCTCTCCGCAGAAGAAGCCCAAGAGAACCAGGAAGTCGTCATTGGTATGTTTTTCTGTTAATAGCATACTTGCAATAATTTTGTTTGACAGTGGGGCTTCCCACTCTTTTATTTCGCGGAGTTTTGTTGCCCAAAACAAGTTTCCTTCCTCAATTTTGGAAAAGAGTATGATGGTACAATTCCCGGGATCCTTGCTCAAAAGCAATTTGGCTTGCCGCAATTTGGAGATTGACATCCAAGGAGTCATGTTCGTAGCCTCTTTGATAGTCATCAAATCTGCCAAGTTAGATACTATTTTGGGAATGAACTGGTTAAACAAACATCAATTATGCATAAACTGTGCGACCAGAGAAGTCACATTGACAAGCCAGGAAGGCCAAACTACAAAATTCTTTGCTTGAAGAAGCATGCCCAAGAAAGAAATGGTCTTCGCAGCTCTAGCTGAAGAATTGGATCTAATTCCTGTGGTCAGTGAGTTTCCAGATGTATTTCCTGAGGAACTACCAGGAATGTCGCCAGAACGTGAGCTTGAGTTTGCAATTGATCTTGTGCCCGGGACTGTACCTATTTACAAGAAGTATTACTGGATACCTTCATTTGAGTTAGTGGAGTTAAAGAAACAACTTGATGAGATGATTTAGAAAGGATACATCCGTCCAAGTTCTTCACCATGGGGATCACCCGCAATCTTCATGGACAAGAAAGACGACAGTCTTCGGATGTGTGTGGATTAACATCAATTGAATGATGTCACTATGAAGAAGAAATACCCTCTTTTGAGGCTTGATGATTTGTTCGACCAACTCAGTGGAGCACAAGTATTATCCAAGATTGATTTGAGAATCGGATATCACCATCTCAAAATCAAGAAGGAGGATATTCCTAAGACTGCGTTCACCACTCGATATGGTCTTTATGAATATAAGGTCATGTCTTTCGGACTCACCAATGCCCCTGCTTTCTTCATGCACATCTATACCTACTAATAAAAGAAATAGGTATTCTTAGTCCGTCATGCTATTTTGTAAAAAAAACCCTAATGTTTCTAACATTAAACCCATAGTACATATCAAATGTTTTTTTAAATACTCATATCTTTTAAACCGTAACTTCAAATTTAACACGTTATATATGGAATTTTATTAGAAAATTATGTAGAATCTGAATATGATGTTATTTTACCTGTTAAAAATTAAAAAATACTATCTAGGCTGCAATGTTAATCAACAATGCATTATCCGTCTTTTTTTATATCGGTACTAATTCAGATTGGGGATGAACACCTCAGCAAAATCAGGATTGGACATGAAATTGAAGATAAATTCGCTAGAGACACTCAATAAATAAGGACATGCATGATAAGAAATAAAAGGACACATTAAAGATGGATGTCCGCTATAAAATAAATAAAAGAGAAAATGCAGAGAAGATCCGATAAAGATGAGATGTTGCGCTATTCTCCTATGTACAAAAAGAAGAAAAGTGTACATGAATGAAAAAAAATTAAAAATGAGGCATGAATAAAATAAAAGACAAGTTTGATAAGATATAAATAGTGATGAAACAGGGACCAATACCTATGACATGTATGGTAAGAAATAGTGATGAAATGTGGCCGCAAGTACCTGCGTCAACATGAGACCATACAAAAATGTTTTTTCTAGACAAAAAAAATCTCTTTTTATGATTAAAAAATCATATATCTTTTTAATAACCTTTCTAACAACTCTTCATGTATTTAATAAATAGCTAGAAATTCTCAGATCATAGAACATTTTTTTTAATTCGGAGCGTGTGGTATTTTTTCTCCCATTGCAACGCACGAGCCTTTTTGCTAGTGATGAATAAAGTATTCATGGACTTCTTGGATAAATTTGTGGTGGTCTTCACTGATGACATCCTCATATACTCGAAAGATGAAGAAGAGCACAATGGACATCTCAGAGCAGTCTCGCAAAGACTCTGTGACCATTAGCTATATGTGAAATTCAGCAAATGTGAATTTTGGCTAAAGGAAGTTGGATTTTTGGGGCATGTTCTTTTAGTAGAAGGTATAGCCGTGGATCCAAGCAAAGTGAAGGATGTTATTAAGTGGCCAGCACCCATGACTGAGATCCAGAGTTTTCTTGTGTTAGCCAGATATTACCGTCGGTTCATTGAAGGCTTCTCTAAGATTGCCTAGCACCATGACAGAACTCGTCAAGAAGGATCAGAAGTTTGTATGGTCTAAGGACTATGAGAAGAGTTTCAATGAGTTGTAGACCCGATTGACGTGAGAACCTGTGTTGACCCTCCCAGACGTCTGTCGCAGCTTTGATGTTTACTATGACGCATCCAGGAGAGGTATTGGATGTGTTCTCGTGCAAGATGGCAAGGTTGTAGCCTACGCATCTAGACAACTATGACCCCACGAAGGAAACTACCCAATGCATGATTTGGAATTGGCCACAGTTGTGCACACATCGAGACGACGGGAGTGACGCAAGGTAGAATAAAGAGCATTCATTTTCCCGCAATTCAATACTTTGCTTTATTCAATGGGAAATGTATTGTAGGAAAACAAGATTGTAGTACAATTTGTCCTCCAGACTTGAGCTTTCTACACAATGCTCTCACCGGTGATAGGAGTAATAATCTTGGAGCAACTGTTGCACCCAGATTGCAGCACAACGCTAATAGTCCTTATTTCTATTGTGGAATTTATGCCACGTGTATAGCAAGAGAGCTGGGTGTTTCACCTTTGCCCTTTGACCCTATCCTACCCAGGTAGTATTTAGACTTTGATGCTATGAAAAATCATCAGATCCTTAAAGGAGATATTCATAATTTCACCTATAAATTGATGTTTAACCAAGCATCTATGGTGTACACATATTTGCCTATGCCTGCTCTCTTTGATTATCACAACAAGGGAAGGTATTTTGTTCTTGAGAGCGAGGCCTAAGCCCACAAAGCGACGGTTGAGGCAGCACAGTAGGCCGAGGCATCCGCACCGAGATCCTCCTTGAGCTACCACGTTGACTACTATCCAGGCTACTGACTGCTTACCAAGTTAGGCCAAAAGCCTAAGCTTAGGGGAGTGCGTATTCCCACCGACATTACATTCATGTTCATATATTTCATTCCATTTGTTGGTGTCCACACTTTTTCATTGTATCATCCATGTTAAATTTATTTTCTCTATTTCTTCTTGTGTGTTTGAAAAACCTTAAAAAACCAAAAAAATTAGTTGTAGTGAGTTTACTTTCTATGCATGCTTAGTTGTAATACTAAAAAGAAAACCCAACAAGATTTCCTTGCTCTTCTTTTGCTTGTGGGGAGCTTTCTCGTGTAAATAGTTTCTCTCATTTTTTGTTTTCCCTTTTATTTGCTTGTTCAAGAAAACCAAAAACTCCAAAAATATTTCAATGTGTTTCTCTAAATTTCTTTTCTTTTTATTCGAGTCGTACCGAGCAGAAGACCATGATGAAAATATTGAGTGGCTCTCATATGCATAATTGTTGATCTAACAAAGAGCCCATTTTACCTTGTCTTCTCCCGTTGAATAAAATGTTTGCATATTCCAGCTTAGTCCACAGCACTCTTTCACATCGTTTGGTCGTGCAAGTGAAAGGCAATAATGACTATATTGGATGAACTAGCCATGGCAGAGAGAAACGGGTATGAACTCGACATGTTCTATTTTTGGAAATATGTTTAACCTAGTCTCCATGATTTAGCCCATTATGTTTAACATGTTTGCAATGACAACTAGAGATTATAGTTTCTCATGCCATGCATAAGTAGCTAGGAGTGGATAATGATTTATCTTGGATATCAACATTGCATTAAAATGATTGTGATGTAGTATGATGATATGGTATCCTCGTCTGAATGTTCAAGTGGCTTGACTTGGCACATGTTCATGCCTGTAGTTGAATCAAAAGCAACATAGCCTCTATGATATTTTTGTTCATGGTGTTCATATCCTACCCACGCTAGTGTCCAATGTTACTTATGCATAATGCATGTTCATGACCGCTGTTGCTCTCTAGCTGGCCACTTCTCAACCTATTTGCAAGCCTTCGCCTGTACTAAGTGGGAACTCTGCTTGTAAATCAAAAAACCTTGAACCCAAGTTATTCTAGATGAGTCCACCATACCTACACATATGCGGTATTACCCTATCGACCTAAGTAATTTGCATGTGCCACCTCTAAAAACATCAAATAAATAACCTTTTGTGTGCCTGGATCGTTCGTGGAATGACAGGAGGTGGTCGATATCTTCCATGCTAAGCGGGTTATTCTCAGGTCGAGTGTTTATTCACTCACCATCGCATGAGAAAAGGGCGGTAATAGGGATGCCCAGTCCCAAACTGCAAACAGAAAAAGCTTACAAATAATCAAACAAAAACTCCTAATGGAATCAAAACCTTTAATTTTATCGCTTAGGAACCGCTACTAGCATGCTTAGGATGGAAGATATTGATAAGTGATGGTCGTGAAGTAAACAAGAAGGGTGAATGTCTCAAAAATATCATTTACCTGTGTTTAAAAACTTGAACTCTGGCACCTCTGCAAATCACTGCTTCCCTCTGCGAAAGGACTATCTATTTACTTTTATGTTGTGTCGTCACCTTCTAAAACAAGTGCGAGAACCTGAGAGCACTGTTGTCATGCTTATGCATTATGTATAGCTAATGTTAGGTGCATCATGACTGGATCTTTGCTACCATGAATTACAATGTTTAGTCGCAGCTCGGACTTTGGAGGTGCTTTGCATTTATGTTTTGCGATCTCAGAAAGGGCTAGCGAGATACCACTATTGTCATATTATATCATGGTTGTTTTGACAACGTGTTGTTGTTTGAGGTATCTTATTATTACTCTCTAGCTAATTATGTCATTGATATGAGTTATTATAATTTTTAAGAGTTATTGTCGACATGGTTAGTTATAGTGTTGGTTGAAAACCTGGGTGCTGTTTTAGCTTATTTATGCAAACAAGAGCAAAAGAGTTCATAATAGTTTTTGTTTTTCACTTTCAGTTTATCAACTGAATTGCTTGAGGACAAGCAAAGGCTTATTCTTGGGGGAGTTGATACGTCTTCAACGTATCTACTTTTCCTAACACTTTTCCTCTTGTTTTGGACTCTAATTTGCATGATTTGAATGAAACTAACCCTGGACTGACGCTGTTTTCAACAGAACTACCATGGTGTTGTTTTTGTGCAGAAATAAAAGTTCTTGGAATGGAACGAAACTTTGCGAGGATTTATTTATATTGATGAAAAGAATTTCTGGAGCCAAGAGTTACCCGAGGGGGGCACCTGGGTGGGCACAACCCACTAGGGCGCACCTGCCCCCCCAGGCGCCCCAGGTGGGTTGTCCCCACCTGGTGGACCCACGGACCCTGAAACCGACGCTATAAAATCCTATTTTTCCAGAAAAAACAGGGAGAAAGGATTATCACGATCCACGAGATGGAGCCACCAACACCTCCTGTTCTTCATCGGGAGGCCAGATCTGGAGTCCGTTTGGGGCTCCGGAGAGGGGAATCTTCGTTCTTCATCATCACCAACCCTTCTCCGTCGCCAATTCCATGATGCTCCCCACCGGGAGTGGGTAATTCCTTCGTAGGCTCACTGGCCGGCGGGGAGTTGCATGAGCTTCATCATGTAATCTAGTTAGTTTTATTAGGGCCTGATCCCTAGTATCCACTATGTTCTGAGATTGATGTTGCTATGACTTTGCCATGCTTAATGTTTGTCACTTTGGGCCCGGGTGCCATGAATTCAGATCTGAACCGTTTATGTTATCACCATTATATCCATGTTCTAGACCCGATCTTGCAAGTTATAGTCACCTACTACGTGCTATGATCCGGCAACCCCGAAGTGATAATAGTCAGGACCACTCCCGGTGATGACTGTAGTTTGAGGAGTTCATATATTCACCGTGTGTTAATGCTTTGTTCTGGTTTTCTATTAAAAGGAGGCCTTAATGTTCCTTAGTTTCCAATTGGACCCCGCTGCCACGGGAGGGTAGGACAAAAGATGTCATGCAAGTTCTTTCCATAAGCACGTATGACTATTTACGGAATACATGCCTACATCATATTTATGAAGTGGAGCTAGTGACGTATCGCCCTCGGTTATGACTGTCACATGATGAATATGATCCAACAAATTACCGACCCAATGCTTACGAATTTATCTTATATTGTTCTTGCTAAGTTACTTCTGCTATCACTGTTACCGTTCCTATTTCTGATGTCACTATTATCAAAACTATCATATTACTTTGCTACTAATCACGTTGCTGCAAATAATTTATCTCCAGGTGTGGTTGAATTGACAACTCAGCTACTAATACCTGCAAATATTCTTTGGCTCCCCTTGTGTCGAATTTATAAATTTGGGTTGAATACTCTACCCTCGAAAACTGTTGCGATCCCCTCTACTTGTGGGTTATCAAGACCTTTTTCTAGCGCCGTTGCCAGGGAGCATATCTATATTTGTTAACTCACTTGGGATTATTATCAATTTATCACTATGAAGAATCTGAAGTATGCTAAGACTAAGATTTATCCCTCTAAGACGAGGGGAGGTAAGGAACTGCCATCCAGTTCTGCTTTAGATTCACCTTCTGTTATAAGTAAACTTGCAACACCACCACTTGCTATTAATCCTGATATGTTGCAAGTTATTGATGATGCTACTTCTACTATCAATGATACTTATGATGATGCTAGTACCTTGGTTGATGATAATGATGTGCCACTTGGTGACTTTCTTGATAAACAAATTGCTAGAATAAGACAACATGATGTTGTTTAATCTGATGATGAGCTTGAAACTGAAAATCTTGAAACACCTACTAGAACTATCCCTCCTAGATATGAATTGCCTAAGGTACTGGAAGGATATCTTAAGAATTAAGAGACAACTAGAGACATTCTTGCTCGTAAGGATAGAGATGATCTAGAGAAATTATTATGCAAGTATAAAGAAAATCTCTGAATGCTAGAATGCAATATGATCCTAAGTTTGCTAGCTCACCTATCTTTATTGATGATAAGGATTATGAATTCTCTGTCGACCCAGAGTTAATTACTTTGGTTGAATCTGATCCTTTCCATGGTTATGAAATTGAAACTGTTGTGGCACACCTTACTAACTTGAATGACATAGCCACCCTTTTTACTCATGATGAGAAAACTCGCTATTACTATATTCTCAAGTTATTCCTATTCTCATTAAAGGGTGATGCTAAAGCTTGGTACAATACTCTTGCTCCTGGTTGTGTGCGTAGTCCCCAGGATATGATATATTACTTCTCTGAAGAATATTTTCCTGCTCTGGTTGTGTGCGGGGTCCCGAGGAATCAGGCAAAGGTTTCCATATCAGTGCAACAAGACCAAGACCAGCAGGATGGAAAGACAGAGATCATCGCGGATCCCACAACAGCGTCACCACCAGAGCCTTTGGCAGGCGAAGACCACCTTTTGTCAGGATTGCTTGTACTAGTTGTCCCCCTTCAAACTTGGCCGTTGTGGGATCCGTTCCCGCCTAAGATTTGGGAAGAGGACCAAGGACAATATATATAGGACTTAGCCACCACCATAGAGGGGGATCAGATTCATTCCACCCTGACCAGCTCAACAGCTCATCGAGCCCAAGAACACCTCACCTCCTGAGGCTGTTCATCCACTGTACTAGTCCATCCTCAGCCCCTTGTGGCAATCCACCACACACTAGAGTAGGGTATTACATCGCAAGGTGGCCGAACCAGTATAAACCCTAATGTCTCTTGTTCTTCGGGCCCATCGAGCTAGGCCGTGGAATCGTTGAGCGTGCGAGTCGGGGAGATAGTGTTCTTTGTGCATACCCCAGAGTTCGAACCTCACAAGGGTTTGCCAGAACTCGTAATCCGACATTTGGCGCGCCAGGTAGGGGTGCGCCGAAGCCCCTCTTCCGTCAATCGACCCACGTCGATCATTGGGCTGCTTGGCATGTCCAGGTGGCGCCGTACGCCCAAGAAGACCTCAACTATGCGCTCTTGGTGGCCCGCACGCCGCAGAACACCGCAGGACGAGGGCGGCGCGGACCGGTGGCCTCCACCCTCACGCCGCAGCGCACGCGCCGCCATGCGATCTTTAGGCTACGCGGCGGCGACGACACTGCACTCCAGATGAGAGCATGCGAACATGCGAGCCGCGCTCATCATGGCGCGGGAGCTACTACGATGCAGGCTGGTGGAGAGCGGCCACGATGCGCTGCTGGAGTGCATCGCCGAACTACTGGATGCTGCCTACAGAGGAATGCCACCCTTCTGCTCCTTGCCCATGCTTCAGGTCGTGGCAGAGGCGCGCGCAAGGCCCCGGCGAGCTCGCACACCTCCTGGAGCATCAGGGGGAACCGACAACACCAACATGGACCCCAACGCGACTCATCCTGCCGCGACGACGCCGTCGCCAGGAGGGACAAGCGCTGACGGACCACCTCGAGGACGCGCTGGAGTGCCACCCAGCAGCCACCAGGGCCAGGCGCCCCAGCTCGTGGCTCAAGGCGCGGGGCATCCAGGAAATCTCTCCGGCGGGGCGACCGAAGACGCCTACATCCCCTGCATGATGAAACTGGACTACACGCCAGGGGAAGGCCCCAACTCGTTCCCCGAGCCATGATGGGAAGGTGGAGCGCTCGAGACCGGGGCCTTCCATGAGTCGCCAGGAGGCTTCTCCGACCCCTTCAGCGACGACGGCGGGATAGAGCCGATATCTTGGGAGCAAGTTTACGCTAACCATGGGCTGCAGGTGAACCAGACCGCAGCAGCAGTCGAAGACCCTAGGGCGGTGGCTTCGCCCCCGACGGGAGTGGTACACTAGGGGCTGCGAGGGAGGGGCCTGGAGGCAGGGCCTCCCCCGCGCCGCACGGAGCAAGGCGCTGCATGGAGGTAGGTCCTTTGCCGAGGGCGTCGCCAGCGTCCCCCTTTCCCATTGGCCTCGTCCTGGTTTCCGGACGCCCCAAAGGTGGCCGGGGCTGGCGCAGGGCATGTCCCTCATCTGGTGATATGAAGCAAGGCTCACGCTTGTGACGGTCTCCGCTCATGACACTCTCACATAATAATGAGTGGGGCCGTACATGTCCCGGAGTCTCCGGAGTGCCGCCCTCGGGCCTCGGGGGCTCCCGCCCACGTCCTAGTTGAAGCACCATGCTCCGCGCTGGCCGTCGACACTGTCCCCCAATGACCATGCTCACAGCCAGTGAAAGCACTTAGCTCCGCGCTGGTGGGAAGACAAGAAGACTAGCTAGGTGCCGGACACGGCCATTTGCTTTCCTCCCCTTTTTCTGTAACTCGATTCACCGCTCATTTTGGATTGAACTTGAAGTCTTTTTCATCGTTAAGCGTGGGGGAGTCTTCTCTTCTTTGTGTCGATTTCTTTCATTTTGCTTGTGTGCCCTGTTTTCAAGGCACGCACCCCCGACCTTCCGGCTCGGGGGCTGCTTGGTTGACCGCACCAGGCACGTCTGGACAGCCTTGGTAGGATCCCCTTGGGGCAAGAGTGTACGCGCCGCTAGATTTCCGCGTATGCATCCTACCACGGTCGGCAGGACGCTCATGGCGTGGCTTTCTTGGACAAATCCGCAGGACCCTCAAGAGGCCCAGGGCCCGCGAGCCCCTAGGGGTTTGCCTCGGGAGAAAGGTGCGCCAACAACCTCATGACCTATTCAAGGCCATTTAGAATCAAGATAAGTCACAACAACGACCCTACCTAGGGGCTTGCAAGCTCACGAGAACGCGTTTCAGGTTCGACTTTAAAGCAAGAGGAAGAAGAACAGAACATCAATTTACATGCACAAGGGGCTCCCCCTCCAAAATGCTCTCACGCCCTGCAGGGTCGTGTGTAAGTCTCTGCGTGCAGGTTGAAGCAAAGGAATGCAGACTCAATTGGACATGCCGCTCACGGCGTCGTCCTGGTCGCTCTCATACGCGCTGCTGGCACTGTCGCTAGCGTCGTCTTCACCATCGTCGACCGCACCATCTTCATCCACCACGACCACCGCCGCGTTGTCCTCGGTGGAGAACGCCCTGACCAGGGCATCCATGTGATTGTCCACCCAGTGCGGCAGATTGTCCCGGATGGCCCCGGGCACCGGGGCAATGGCGGCATCAAATTCGAAGTGGGGGTCGAGGTTCTGGAGATGGCTGAAGACGCGTGAGAATGCGCGCCCAAGGAGGCCCCAGCTCCTCTCCTCAACAAGCTCACGAGCCCTCGCAGCCCGGTCCTCCAGGCGTGTTGTGACTTCGGTGAAGAAGCAGAGGTGGCTGGCATAGTCTTCCACATGGGGGTGAGGAATGCTCTCCTCGTAGATGACACCCAGTGCTCGGTTGGCCCTTACTCTGAGGGTGTGGAGCATGGGGGCGTGTTCGCGCTGCAGCGTCTTCCGATGACACGCCTCCTCCCTGTTCTGCTGTGCGAGGGACGCGGTTTCATCAATCTGCTGCTCTGCTTCGTCCAGCCTCGACTTGAGGATGGTGGTCCTTCCCTCAGCTTCAGCCTCCTGGTACTTCAACTACAGGTTGTACTCATTGGCAAGGTCTGCACGAGCCTTCGCTACCCTCCGGTCGACCTCTTCCTGGATTTTGGCTTCACGGGCGGTGACGGCGTCTTCGACCATGGCCACATGGCGCTCCCTCATCTCCAACCACTCATGTTCCAGGCTGTGCTCCAAGGCCTCCAACGCCAGTGCCTCCTCACGCTTCTGGTCCTCCCTCTCCTCGGAAGGTGCCCCCTCATCAACGCCAAGGCAGTCCCGCGCGCCTCGATTTGCTGCTCCAGGACAACATTCAAGGCCAGAAGGTCGTGTTCCCACTTCTTTGTGTTCTCGTGACAGTGGCCGGCCTCCTTCTCATCTTCCAAGTCCTGAGCACTGGCCTCGCGGGAGGCCGCGAGGACCAATGTGGCCTTTTCCTTGTCACGCTCGTGCTGAAGCTGTCCAAGGTTGAGGGCGACCTTCAATTGGTGCCACTCATGAGCCAGGCGGAGGTCCTTCGTCTCAAGGCGAGCGTCAACCGCCACGAGCTCTCCTCCAAGGCGGCTCAGTGCACCCATTGCCTCCTGCAAGCTCTCGTGGCGTACGTCACCACGGCCACGCGCAAGCTCTAGTGCGCGGCCATGTCCGTCCTCCGTGCCAAGGGTTGCTGGTGAAGCTCGAGCTAGCCCACTTGCCCCCAGCAGGGAGCTCGAGGCCGACGCTTTCTCTGCCACCTTGCGAGCTTCGGCTAAGGTGCTAGGTGATGCGGCCTCACCACCTACAGACGAGGCCGGTGCTGGGGTCGCCCAGCCATCGGGGATGACCAACAGAGGAGTCCTTGGCACGCCAGCTACGCCCCAGGCCGGGGCGCGAAAATGTGATGCCAAGAAAGCCGGATCAAGGCCCCAGGTCGACGCGTCTGCCCCCAGAGCTGGCCCCGGGCCCCACGCGGCGGTCCGGCAAGCAGAGCTCAGGGTCAATGGCGAGCCGGTGGCCGGCGAGGGCCGCCCCTCAGGAGATCTCACCACTCCGGCCGAGGGGATCCTGAAGAGCCTTGGTCAGAAAAGGATGCAGCACTCAGAAAATCACGTAGATGAGGTACTTACTCGTCTTTGGCAATGTATTTCCTGTGTTTCAACGGCCGATAGGCGCCACCATTGTAGCTTGGAAGCACCTTCCTCTTGCGGAGTGCTTCAAAATTCAGGCGGAGCTGGCCGAAGCCATGGGTACGATCGCCATCGCCTGGGGCAGTTGGCGGGGATCCTGAGGGGACAACCTCGGGAGCGTCAGTCTGTGTCGACCCCTTAGTCTCCGCCTCAGGAAAGCTCACCTGAGCCTCGGGGGATTCCAACCAGGAGCCTCCTACCATGCCGATCCCATGACCGCGGCCTCGGAATAGCTCACCCGAGCCCTAGGAGCCGCCACCTCGGGGGCCATGACCAACCTCGCTTCCCCGGCGGCCACTTCGCTGGCGTTCGACGGTGCTCGCCCTCGTGCATCAGCTTCCGGGGTGATCGCCGAGGTGACAGCAGGTAGGGGGAACACAAGGACGGGGCTTTCGTGGGGCCCTTCAAGGCTGGCCGACCGTAGTCCCCATTCATTAAAAGGGGGCATCTGCCTCACGAACTCCACCTCATTCGACCAACAGTACAAGAGGCAACCCTCCTCTGGCAAGTTGGCTGGCGCTGGGTCGCCCGTCAAGAGCTCGAGCACCGTACGCCGTGCCTCGTGAGGAATAGCAGACGCATGGAGCCTCATCGGGTCCCCGCAGCAGGAGAAGGTCCACATTGGCCGAGAATGATGCCGGAGCGAAGCAATACGACACGTGATAAACTCCTTCACCACCATGGGCGCCGTCACCCCAAGATCCTTCAGCCTGGTCAGCCGGCGCCAAACATGGGTGAGCCGCTGGTCGACGAGCCTCGCATGTCCCCAGCCAGAGCTTGGGGCGGCTAGCGCCCGTGGGAGCAAGAGAAGGGGGAGCACGCCGGCATCCACAAACACCCACCACTTCCGGAACCCTCTTGCGACCAACGAAAGATCAAAATCAATTCCCGAGCCGGCAGTCACCGCTATGGCCTGGAAGGTCATGCATTCCGTCCACTGGCGGTCATTAGTCAGATGAAGGGAGAAGAAATGGAGAAGCAAGGCCACGAAAGGAGCGATGTCCACCATGGCCATGCAGACAAAGGCGAAGACAACAAGGAGTACGATAGATTGGGGATCTAGATGCAGCGCATGGATTTGGTAATGCGACAGTACATCATTGAAGAATGCAGAAAAAGGGGGAATCTGGTCGGCCTAGAGGGCGTGAAGATGAAGGGGGATCACGGTGGCTGTCATATCAATAGTGGCATGGGAGCGAGGCCAAGCCACCGTCGCCCCCATCCATTGGAATGCGAGGCGAGCGCTGGCCGAACCTTGTCCAACATCTCCTGGTTGACCACCACCGAGCGCTCAACGGCAGGCTTGAAGGCCGGCGAAGGCTCGGCTAGGGTGCGGCTCATCGTCTTCTTCTTCCTTGCAGGCTTCGGCGCCATGGAGACAAGGACGAACTGAGAAGGTGGAAGGGTTGAGGAAGCTCACGGCAAGCAATGAAGATGGAGCTGAGCCGATGATGGCGGCCACCAAGCCGGGTGAATATCAAGGATGCGTGGGAAGTGGGGGCCTTGATCCGGGGCCGCGTCGACCAAGGCCGCAGGCAGTTGGGGCCCGTGACACTCTGCACTTGCCCCTTGGCTTCGCCTCGAAGCCAAGCCCGAGCATGCCTTGTGCCCGGGGGCTACTGTCGGTGTTCTGCGACCGGGGGTACCCAAACTTGCCTGCCTATGGCCCGCAGGTGTGGCTCCCCCAACGGCCTGGTACGGCCCATCTTCAGTAGCAACAATTCAAGACCCTCGCGAGGGGCCGAGCCTCGCGAGGGTCCGAGCCTCACGAGGTGGACGACACCAAGACCTCCCTCGGGGCAGCCTCACTAGGCTGGGTCCTGAGGAGCGGAGATATCAAGGCAAGGAGCACCTCATGAGGTTAACGTGATGTGAGCCATGATGACCAAGCCAGGCGGGCGCCAGTGGGCGCAATGTACCAGTTTCCTCTTTGGTGCTAAGGAGGCAAGTGTAGGCGCGGGGTCCCGAGGAATCAGGCAAAGGTTTCCATATCGGTGCAACAAGACCAAGACCGGCAGGACGGAGGTCATCGCGGAGCCCACTACAGCATCACCACCAGAGCCTTTGGCAGGTGAAGACCACCTTTTGTCAGGATAGCTTGTACTAGTTGTCCCGCTTCAAACTTGGCCGTTGTGGGATGCCTTCCCGCCTAACATTTGGGAAGAGGACCAAGGCCACTATAAATAGGACTTAGCCACCACCATAGAGGGGGATCGGATTCATTCCACCCTGACCAGCTCACCAGCTCAATGAGCCCAAGAACACCTCACCTCCTGAGGCTGTGCATCCACTGTAGTAGTTCATCGTCAACCCCTCAAGGCAATGCACCACACACTGGAGTAGGGTATTACACTGCAAGGTGGCCCGAACCAGTATAAACCCTCATGTCTCTTCTTCTTCGGGTCCGTCAAGCTAGGCTGTGGAATCGTTGAGCGTGCGAGTCAGGGAGAGAGTGTTCTTCGTGCACACCCTCACAAGGGTTTGCTGGAACCCGTAATCTGACACACTGCCTAAGGTGTTAGAGGTAAATTCTCAAATGAAGTTCAATGATAATGACAATCCTAACAATATGCACCCTAGCCGATGCCTTTATGCGTTTGAAAACTACATTAGAAAACAAGATCACTTCAATGCAAATGTTATGAAACAATTGAAATATAATTCTGATATGATTGCTCGCTTGAGTGACTTGTTATTTAGAATCTCAAATGATGTTAGAGGTGCTGGAAAACATGCTTCTATGGTTCAAACTAAGTTATAGCAAGTTGCTAAATCTCAAAGAGAGTTACTAGATGAAATGAACAATAACATACATGACTTTGCCGTTAGAGTAGCAACTAGAGGAGGTAAAATGACTCAGGAACCCAAAAAGAATTGAACAAGACTCTCAAAGAGCTAACACTGATGCACATAGTCGTTCTAAAAAGAAAAAGAAGAAGTAAAATGATAGGACTTTGCATGCCTCTAGTGAACCTGAAGTTGAAAAACCTCCTGATAATGATAATGAAATCTCTATATCTAAGGCTAAAACTCAATTTGGTAATGAACACTCACATTCTGATGTTGAAAAAGATAATGATGATGTTCATGAAGACACTCAAACAAATAGTAAAGAACCAGACAATGATGTTGAGATAGAACCACCACTTGATCTTGATAACCCACAACCTAAGAATAAAAGATATGATAAAAGAGACTTTATTGCTAGAAAACATGGTAATGAAAGAGAACCGTGGGTTCAAAAACCTATGCCCTTTCCACCTAAGTCAACTAAAAAGAAAGATGATGAAGAATTTGAACGCTTTGCTGAAATGCTAAGGCCAGTCTTTTTGCGTACTCGCTTGACTGATATCTTGAAAATGCCTCCTTATGCAAAGTACATGAAAGACATCATCACCAATAAGAGAAAAAAACCGGGAGCTGAAATCTCCACCATGCTTGCTAATTATACTTTTAAAGATGGAGTACCTAAAAAACTTGGAGATCCGAGAATACCAACTATACATTGCTCCATCAAAAAGAACTATGTGATTTAGGAGCTGGTATTAGTGTTATGACTTTCTCTTTATATAAACACTTGATTTGAATAAGCTCACACCTACTGATATATCATTGCAAATGGCTGACAAATCAATTGCCATACCGATTGGTATCTGTGAGGATGTGCCCGTTGTTGTTGCTAATGTTACTATTTTGACTGACTTGGTTATACTTGAGATGCCCGATGACGACAACATGTCGATTATCCTTGCTAGACCCTTCTTGAATACTATAGGGGATGTTACTGATTGCAATAAAAGCAAGCTTACTTTTCATATCAATGGTAATGAGCATACCATGCACTTTCCGAAGAAACAATTCCAAGTGAATGGTATTAATGTTATTGAAAAATCTCCAACAATCACTATTGGAAGTTTTCAACTACCTCTACCTACTATCAAAAAGAAATATGAAATGCCTATTGTTGGGGGCACTCATATCCCCGTTGAGGTATTTAGTGATTTACGAAAGTTCTTCGGTTTCATGCTAATCGAAAGTGGTTGTTAATAAGACTTGATCAACCTTATCAATGGATCATTGTCGGTGCAACAAACCCTGGGTCTATTGCCCAGACTGTGCACATGCGCGAGATCAAGATTGAAGTACCAACCCAAGTCAGAGATTGAAGGAACAAGAGATTTGAAGAACCAACACGCAGTCCAGAGAGACCAAGATCGAGCCAGAAGAGCAAGATATCGGCAAGAGAAGGGCCTCCCTTGCCGGTCAGGCAAGCCCCGCAAGGGGCAAGGCCACCGCAAGGAGCAGGCAACCGAGGCACCCCAACAAGGTCTGCCGGGGCTCGCGAGGGCAGAACCACCCCACCAACCACTCAAGTGCGACCCACGTCGTCAATCAGTGCGGTGTCAAGCCGCAAGATGATTAGGTGGCAGTCGTTCGCCATATGGTAGCCATTTCCTATAGAAGAAGCCTAGAGATGACACCCGTCCCGCGACGTGTCAAGGGAACAGGCGAGGAGCTAGAAATATAGCCCGACAAGCCTTGCCGGGCGACCAGGGATGTGACACCAAGCGACCCATTTTATGCACCCTGTCAGCCCACATAGTTAGGTATGATAGCACTATTCGCTATCATATCAGTGGACAATGACTACTTTGCCATTGTGGTGACCCCTTTATCTATAAAAGGAGGCCCATGGCACCCGTAGGAGGGGTTGGAAAGTTGAGGAACCCGAGCCACCATACAAGCCTAGTCGCTGCGGCCCCGAGGCGAACCCTGCCGGGCAAGTGTACTATGCATCACCACATTCATTCCACCATCAATCCACCAAAGCAGGAGTAGGTTTTACACCTCACCGGCAGAGGAAGGCACCGGAGCCCGGCTGGAAGACCCCAAAAGGTGGCTAAAGCACCAGGGGAACGAGCCTTTTCCTGGTAGCCGGAAGAAATGGTGATGACGGCACCGGGAAAAGGGGGGAAGAGCCAGGCAGACAGGCAGTAAGTCACCAGTATGAGACGAACGCAACGATGCGGTTGTACTCTTACATGACGGCCTGCCTCCCATCTTCTCCTTCTCCCTAGGCTTCATCTCTGCCAACACCGCTCCGTGAGGAGGCCGAGGCCCCAGTTCGGCGCCCCCAGCAGAGAAACAACAAGCGGCCAAGACGGCCAGTGGGCTCGAGGCGTGTCGCGCCCCACCTTGGCGGGCAGGAAGGCGCGCCACTCGTCGATGTGGGCCCCAAGATCTCTAGGAGGGGCGGTACTGGGATTGCCAATGATCTCCAGCCCCTCCTCCCGGACGAACATCAAAGATACCAAAAGACTCGCCACGTCAAGGACCAAGCTCACTCCCCAAGCATCAGCACCAGCATAGACAACGATAATCCTGAACAGGAGCCCGGGGCTGGCCCCAGGCTCTTCTCTTCGGCATCATCAGCGGAAGTGGAGAACAAGGGAAGAAGGAGAAGGCAAAGATGGATGGCTCTGCCCTCCTCCGTCCCTCACTTTTATAGGCTGGGCGGGGAAGGGCAGCTGCTCCATCCACAGTTGACCACCGCCCTCCTCCACCAATTCAAGACGGGCGGGCCCTTTCCAAGGTACTCTTCCGTGCCACGCGGCTCCGTTACCTACCCCGCATGATGCATGCTCCATACGCGGCTAAGGATAAGGGCACGCTGTGGTAATAGTAAATTAGCAGTTTCTACCCCGTGAGTTAAAGTCATTCATAGACCATCACTGGAGCAGCCCCATAACTATTGGCTTTACAGCACGCACGGGAAAAACGGAAACTGGCCCGGGATCAAGGCTGATGAAGCAGCAACGGAAAACTCAAAGGGCCAACCCCTTCAGCAACCTTGCCTATGCAGTTATTAGGCCCTACCCCAACGACGATCAGCAGCGCATTTGAGATAGGCCCGCGGGCTTCTGTTGGTGCCACAAACCCTCGGTCTGTTGCCTAGACTATGCACAGGCATGAGATCAGGATTGAAGCACCAACCCAAGTCAGAGATTGAAGGACCAAGAGATTTGAAGAACCAACACGCAGTCCAGAGAGACCAAGATCGAGCCAGAAGAGCAAGATATTAGCAAGAGAAGGGCCTCCCTTACCGAGTAGACGAGCCCGGCAAGGGGCAAGGCCACTGCAAGGAGCAAGCAACCGAGGCACAAGAGCAATGTCTCCCAGGGCTCGCGGGGTAGAACCACCCCGTCAATCAGTGCGCTGTCAAGCCGCAAGATGATTAAGTGGCAGCCATTCGCCACATGGCAGCCATTTCCTACAGAAGAATCCTACAGATGACACCCATCCCGCGACGTGTCAAGGGAACAGGCGCAGAGCTGGCAATATAGCCCGACAAGCCTTGCCGGGCGACCAGTGATGTGACACCAAGCGGCGCATTTAATGCACCCTGTCAGCCTGCAGAGTTAGGTATGATAGCACTGTTCGCTATCATATCAGTGGATAATGACTACTTTGCCATTATGGTGACCCCTTTATCTATAAAAGGAGGCCCATGGCACCTGTAGGAGGGGTTGGAAAGTTGAGGAACCCAAGCCACCATACACGCGTAGTCGCTGCGGCCTCGAGGCGAACCCTGCCGGGCAAGTGTACTACGCATCACCACATTCATTCCACCATCAATCCACCAAAGTAGGAGTAGGGTTTTACGCCTTGCAGCGGCCCAAACCTGGGTAAATTGCTTGTGTGCCCTTTGTCGTGCTGCCGTATGCTGGTCTGCTCTTTGTGCAACGCGACGTCCCCCTGCCGGATTAGCAAGGGGCCGCCCAGTCCCATAGGTGGTCGCGGACTTCCCGGGACAATCATTTTTGAGAGGTATGAAGTTGATGAATTTAGTAAGCACTACCTTCTTTCCCTATATTTTTTTGTTTATATTAGTTAAATAAAATAAAATGCCATGTTTTCTCTATTTTCAGAATTTCCCGTGCCATAAAAAATGACCCAAAAATAAAAGTTCTCGTAATGCTCTGAAAATTTAATACGATTTTTTATGAATATTGAAGAATTTCTCATGCAAATAATATCAGAGGGAAGTGCACCAGGTGGGCACAAGCCACCTGGGCATGCCAGGACCCCCGGGCGCGCCATGGTGGGTTGTGTTCCCCACGTGGCCCCCTCACTTATCTCTTCACACCACATCATCACCTACCTCCAGAATTTTTTTCCATTGCTCTCTATCACTCGTGTTCTTGCTCTCAAAACCACGGATTTCGATCTCTTTGCTCGAAGCTCCATTTTTGAAACTGTTTCGGGGGATTGTTGCTTGGTATGTGACTCCTCTATTTGTCCAATTAGTTTTTACTTTAGTGGTTTATATTTTGAATAATTAGCTACTCTTGGTGCTCGTGTAGATCAGCTTGCATGTTGAGTTCTTAGAGTTCTAAGTAGTTTGAATGCTTGCTATGGCCTCTATGTATCCATATGACTAGTTGCTATCAATCTTGTAAAGTTTTGTTGATAAATTTTTTTCACCCAAAAATTTCCAGAAAATTGTACGTGAACATGATGAACCTATTTGGAAGGAGTTCTTTGAGGAGGAGATCCCTGGGGGCATCTTCTAGTGACAACTCCACTCGTCGGTCTTATGTTGAACCAAGTGAAAGTTCCATTTGAGATGCCGCCACCAAAACATGCCTATGGCCATGCGATGAATACATGGTGCATGTGGGAATTAAGGAGGAATTTGAGCAATATGTTCACAATGCAGGTCTCGGTCCCTAGATTTAATATAAGTGCGATCAACACCACACTCTCATCGAATCATTTGTCAAAGGATTTAAATTTCATCCCCGTGAGTTTAGGGTGTCATTTAAACATTATGAAAATCCATTCACGATATCACTAGAGAGATTTGCTCACCACTACAAACTCCTATTCTGGGGTTCCAGATCTTGCGCTAGCTACAGATTACTACAGTCTGTTCTGTTTTTGACAGATTCTGTTTTTCGTGTGTTGTTTGCTTATTTTGATGAATCTATGGTTAGTAAAATAGTTTATAATCCATAGAGAAGTTGGAATACAGTAGGTTTAACACCAATATAAATAAAGAATGATTTCATTACAGTACCTTGAAGTGGTCTTTTGTTTTCTTTTGCTAACGGAGCTCACGAGTTTTCTATTTTGAGTTTTGTGTTGTGAAGTTTTCAAGTTTTGGGTGAATTCTTTTGATGGATCATGGAACACGGAGTGGCAAGAGCCTAAGCTTGGGGATGCCCATGGCACCCCCAAGATAATCCAAGGACACCAAAAAGTCAAAGCTTGGGGATGCCCCAGAAGGCATCCCCTCTTTCGTCCACTTCCATCGGTAATTTACTTGGAGCTATATTTTTATACACCAACATGATATGTGTTTTGCTTGGAGAGTCTTGTATTATTTGTGTCTTTGTGTCTTAGCATGCCACAATCATCCTTGCTGTACACACCTTTTTGAGAGAGCCAGACATGAAATAAATTTGATAGAATACTCTATGTGCTTCACTTATATCTTTTGAGCTAAGTAGTTTTGCTCTATGTGCTTCACTTATATCTTTTGAGCTAAGTAGTTTTGCTCTATGTGCTTCACTTATATCTTTTGAGCGTTATAATTTTGCTTTATGTGCTTCACTTATGATCTTTTAGAGCACGGTGGTGGATTTGTTTTAAAGAAACTATTGATCTCTCATGCTTCACTTAAATTATTTTGAGAGTCTCTTAATAGCATGGTAATTTGCTTATTAATAATATGCTTGGTATTCAAGATTTGTGAAAATTTCTTTTGAGTGTGTTGAATACTAAGAAAAGATTGAAGCATGATAATTGTTTTGAGATATGGAGGTGATAATATTAAAGTCATGCTAGTTGAGTAGTTGTGAATTTAAAGAATACTTGTGTTAAAGTTTGTGATTCCCGTAGCATGCACGTATGGTGAACCGTTATGTGATGAAGTCGGAGCATGATTTATTTATTGATTGTCTTCCTTATGAGTGGCGGTCGGGGACGAGCGATGGTCTTTTCCTACCAATCTATCCCCCTAGGAGCATGCGCGTAATACTTTGCTTTGATAACTTCTAGATTTTTGCAATAAGTATATGAGTTCTTTATGACTAATGTTGAGTCCATGGATTATACGCACTCTCACCCTTCCACCTTTGCTAGCCTCTCTAATACCGCGCACCTTTCGCCGGTATCATACACCTACCATATACCTTCCTCAAAACAGCCACCATACCTACCTATTATGGCATTTCCATAGCCATTCCGTGATATATTGCCATGCAACTTTCCACCGTTCCGTTTATCATGACACATTCATCATTGTCATATTGCATATCCCGGTACACCGCTGGAGGCATTCATATAGAGTCATATTTTGTTCTAAGTATCGAGTTGTAATTGTTGAGTTGTAAGAAAAATAAAAGTGTGATGATCATCATTATTAGAGCATTGTCCCAAGTGAGGAAAGAATGATGGAGACTATGATTCCCCCATAAGTCGGGATGAGACTCCGGACGAAAAATAAATAAAAGGGGCCAAAGAAGCCCGAATAAAAAGAGAAAGAAAAGAGGCCATAAAAAAGAGAAAAGGCCCAAATAAAAAAAATAAAAAAATGAGAGAAAAAGAGAGAAGGGACAATGTTACTATCCTCTTACCACACTTGTGCTTCAAAGTAGCACCATGATCTTCATAGTAGAGAGTCTCTCATGTTATCACTTTCATATACTAGTGAGAATTTTACATTATAGAACTTGGCTTGTATATTCCAATGATGGGCTTCCTCAATTGCCCTAGGTCTTCATGAGCAAGCAAGTTGGATGCACACCCACTTAGTTTCTTTTTGAGCTTTCATATACTTATAGCTCTAGTGCATCCGTTGCATGGCAATCCCTACTCACTCACATTGATATCTATTGATGGGCATGTTCATAGCCCGTTGATACGCCTAGTTGATGTGAGACTATCTTCCCCTCCTTTTTGTCTTCTCCACAACCACCATTCTATTCCACCTATAGTGCTATATCCATGGCTCACGCTCATGTATTGCGTGAAGATTGAAAAAGTTTTGAAAAAGTTAGAGTATGAAACAATTGCTTGGCTTGTCATCGGGGTTGTGCATGATTTAAATATTTTGTGTGGTGAAGATAGAGCATAGCAAGACTATATGATTTTGTAGGGATAACTTTCTTTGGCCATGTTATTTTGAGAAGACATAATTGCTTTGTTAGTATGCTTGAAGTATTATTATTTTTATGTCAATATGAACTTTTGTCTTGAATCTTTCGAATCTGAATATTCATATCACAATTAAGAAGATTTGCATTGAAATTAAGCCAAGTAGCACTCCGCATCAAAAATTCTCTTTTTATCATGTACCTACTCGAGGACGAGCAGGAATTAAGCTTGGGGATGCTTGACACGTCTCCAACGTATCTATAATTTTTGATTGCTCCATGCTATATTATCTACTGTTCTGGACTATATTGGGCTTTATTTTCCACTTTTATATTATTTTTGGGACTAACCTATTAACCGGAGGCCCAGCCCAGAATTGTTGTTTTTTTGCCTATTTCAGTGTTTCGAAGAAACGGAATATCAAACGGAGTCCAAACGGAATAAAATCTTCGGGAACGTGATTTTCTCACCGAACGTGATCCAGGAGACTTGGACCCTACTCCAAGGAGTCAAAGAGGAGGTCACGAGGGGGGCACCCCCCCTAGGGCGCGCCCCCTGCCTCGTGGGCCCCTCGGTGCTCCTCCGACGTACTCCTTTCTCCTATATATACCTACGTACCCCCAAACGATCAGAACAGGAGCCAAAAACCTAAATTCCACCGCCGCAACTTTCTGTATCCACGAGATCCCATCTTGGGGCCTGTTCCGGAGCTCCGCCGGAAGAGGGCCGTCATCACGGAGGGCTTCTACATCATCATAGCCTCTCCGATGAAGTGTGAGTAGTTTACCTTAGACCTTCGGGTCCATAGTTAGTAGCTAGATGGCTTCTTCTCTCTTTTTGGATCTCAATACAAAGTTCTCCCCCTCTCTTGTGGAGATCTATTCGATGTAATCTTCTTTTTGCGGTGTGTTTGGTGAGACCGATGAATTGTGGGTTTATGATCAAGTCTATCTATGAATAATATTTGAATCTTTGCTGAATTCTTTTATGTATGATTGGTTATCTTTGCAAGTCTCTTAGAATTATCCGTTTGGTTTGGCCAACTAGATTGGTAGTTCTTGCCATGGGAGAAGTGCTTAGCTTTGGGTTCGATCTTGCGATGTCCTTTCCCAGTGACAGAAGGGGCAGCAAGGCACGTATTGCATCGCCATCGAGGATAACAAGATGGGGTTTATTTCATATTGCATGAATTTATCTCTCTACATCATGTCATCTTGCTTAAGGCATTACTCTGTTTTTAACTTAATACTCTAGATGCATGCTGGATAGCGGTCGATGAGTGGAGTAATAGTAGTAGATGCAGAATCGTTTCAGTCTACTTGTCACGGACGTGATGCCTATATACATGATCATGCCTAGATATTCTCATAACTATGCTCAATTCTGTCAATTGCTCAACAGTAATTTGTTCACCCACCATAGAATACTTATGCTCTTGAGAGAAGCCACTAGTGAAACCTATGGCCCCCGGGTCTATTCTCATCATATCAATCTCCATCACTTTAATCTTGCTTTGCTTTTTTACTTTGCTTTTACTTTTTACTTTGCATCTTTATACCAAAAAAATACCAAAAATATTATATCTATCAGATCTCACTATCGTAAGTGACCGTGAAGGGATTGACAACCCCTAATCGCGTTGGTTGCGAGTAGCTATCGTTTTGTGCAGGTACGAGGGACTTGAGCGTGGCCTCCTACTGGATTGATACCTTGGTTCTCAAAAACTGAGGGAAATACTTACTCTACTCTGCTGCATCATCCCTTCCTCTTCGGGGAAAACCAACGCAAGCTCAAGACGTAGCAAGAAGGATTTCTGGCGCCGTTGTCGGGGAGATTCGCGCAAGTCAAGATTTGACTCCCGACAACGAGCCATTTCTGGCGCCGTTGCCGGGGAGTCTACGCAAAAAGTCAACATACCAAGTACCCATCACAATCCCTATCTCTCGCATTACATTATTTTCCATTTGCCTCTCGTTTTCCTCTCCCCCACTTCACCCTTGCCGTTTTATTCGGCCTCTCTCTCTATCCTCCCTCTCTATTTGCCTCTTTTGCCCGTTTGCTCTTGTTTGCTTGTGTGCTAGTTTGTTTGCTTGTCGCCATGGCTAGTCTCATATCTTCCCCGTTGTCTCCCGAGAGTGAAGTTCTAAATTTTAAACGAAGGGAGGGAGAAAGTCTAAAAGATGCTTGGTATAGAACTTGCAATGCTCAAAATGGATCTATCAGGAAGCAATCTACCTTAGTTCTTCTCCGCAATTTTTATGTAGGTGTTAATCCTTGGTATAGATATATCCTCGATACCATTACCGGAGGGAACTTCTTGGGTAGCCATACTTTTGATTCTTATAATGCTATGCTAAATTTATTTGGTTCACCACCTCTTTTGGTTAATGGAACCACGTTAACTTTGGAGCATGTTATGCAAAGACTTGAAATTATTGAAAATAAAGTTGCTACTATTGAATTAATTAAAAATCTAGATAAAAAGATCCACAATCAAATTACTTAATATGGATCTAAGGTAGGAATGACTCTGAAAAATATAAAGGAAAAGGGACCCATAGTTAATGAGAAGATAAACTTAGATTCTACAAGAATTGATAAACTTGAGGGTATCATTACAAACTTGGGAACCACTTTTTCTTCCGTAAAGAATACTCCAAGTCCTCCTACTAAAATTGCCAAGCTTATGTATGTTACTAAAAATAAGGGTGAATCATCTAGTAAGGAAACTGCGGATCTTAAATCTATAAGTATTCATCCTAATCTTTTGGCTATCATTAAGGAACCGATTGCTATAAATGAATTTTTCGATCTTGTGCCTAAAAGTTTGATAATCAGTAGAAAGAAATAAATTCCTAAGGAAATAGATGCCTCATCGAAGAATTGCCTACCAAAGATGGCAATACCTAGATCTATCCTCGCTTTTATGCCTAGCTAGGGGCGTTAAACGATAGCGCTTGTTGGGAGGCAACCCAATTTTATTTTTATTCCTTGCCTTTTGCTCCTGCTTAGTAATAAATAAATTATTTAGCCTCTGTTTTATTTGTGTTTTTTGTGTTTAATTAGTGTTTGTGCCAAGTAGAACCATTGGGAAGACTTGGGGAAAGTCTTGTTGAACTTGCTGTAAAAAATAGAAACTTTAGCGCTCACGGGAACTTCTGTCATTTTTATTTGAAGAGTGATATTTAGTAAATTCTTTTTGCAGATGATTAATAGATAAATTCCTCACGTCCAGTAGTTTATTTTTGAATTTTTGGGGTTCCAGATCTTGCGCTAGCTACAGATTAATACAGACTGTTCTGTTTTTGACAGATTCTGTTTTTCGTGTGTTGTTTGCTTATTTTGATGAATCTATGGTTAGTAAAAGAGTTTATAATCCATATAGAAGTTGGAATACAGTAGGTTTAACACCAATATAAATAAATAATGAGTTTATTACAGTACCTTGAAGTGGTCTTTTGTTTTCTTTCGCTAACGGAGCTCACGAGTTTTCTATTTTGAGTTTTGTGTTGTGAAGTTTTCAAGTTTTGGGTGAATTCTTTTGATGGATCATGGAACAAGGAGTGGCAAGAGCCTAAGCTTGGGGATGCCCATGGCACCCCCAAGATAATCCAAGGACACCAAAAAGTCAAAGCTTGGGGATGCCCCAGAAGGCATCCCCTCTTTCGTCCACTTCCATCGGTAATTTACTTGGAGCTATATTTTTATACACCAACATGATATGTGTTTTGCTTGGAGAGTCTTGTATTATTTGTGTCTTTGTGTCTTAGCATGCCACAATCATCCTTGCTGTACACACCTTTTTGAGAGAGCCAGACATGAAATAAATTTGATAGAATACTCTATGTGCTTCACTTATATCTTTTGAGCTAAGTAGTTTTGCTCTATGTGCTTCACTTATATCTTTTGAGCTAAGTAGTTTTGCTCTATGTGCTTCACTTATATCTTTTGAGCGTTATAATTTTGCTTTATGTGCTTCACTTAGATCTTTTAGAGCACGGTGGTGGATTTGTTTTAAAGAAACTATTGATCTCTCATGCTTCACTTAAATTATTTTGAGAGTCTCTTAATAGCATGGTAATTTGCTTATTAATAATATGCTTGGTATTCAAGATTTGTGAAAATTTCTTTTGAGTGTGTTGAATACTAAGAAAAGATTGAAGCATGATAATTGTTTTGAGATATGGAGGTGATAGTATTAAAGTCATGCTAGTTGAGTAGTTGTGAATTTAAAGAATACTTGTGTTAAAGTTTGTGATTCCCATAGCATGCACGTATGGTGAACCGTTATGTGATGAAGTCGGAGCATGATTTATTTATTGATTGTCTTCCTTATGAGTGGCGTTCGGGGACGAGCGATGGTCTTTTCCTACCAATCTATCCCCCTAGGAGCATGCGCGTAATACTTTGCTTTGATAACTTCTAGATTTTTGCAATAAGTATATGAGTTCTTTATGACTAATGTTGAGTCCATGGATCATACGCACTCTCACCCTTCCACCTTTGCTAGCCTCTCTAATACCGCATACCTTTCGCCGGTATCATACGCCTATCATATACCTTCCTCAAAACAGCCACCATACCTACCTATCATGGCATTTCCATAGCCATTCCGTGATATATTGCCATGCAACTTTCCACCGTTCCGTTTATCATGACACATTCATCATTGTCATATTGCATATCCCGGTACACCGCTGGAGGCATTCATATAGAGTCATATTTTGTTCTAAGTATCGAGTTGTAATTGTTGAGTTGTAAGAAAAATAAAAGTGTGATGATCATCATTATTAGAGCATTGTCCCAAGTGAGGAAAGAATGATGGAGACTATGATTCCCCCATAAGTCGGGATGAGACTCCGGACGAAAAATAAATAAAAGGGGCCAAAGAAGCCCGAATAAAAAGAGAAAGAAAAGAGGCCATAAAAAAGAGAAAAGGCCCAAATAAAAAAAATAAAAAAATGAGAGAAAAAGAGAGAAGGGACAATGTTACTATCCTCTTACCACACTTGTGCTTCAAAGTAGCACCATGATCTTCATAGTAGAGAGTCTCTCATGTTATCACTTTCATATACTAGTGAGAATTTTACATTATAGAACTTGGCTTGTATATTCCAATGATGGGCTTCCTCAATTGCCCTAGGTCTTCATGAGCAAGCAAGTTGGATGCACACCCACTTAGTTTCTTTTTGAGCTTTCATATACTTATAGCTCTAGTGCATCCGTTGCATGGCAATCCCTACTCACTCACATTGATATCTATTGATGGGCATGTTCATAGCCCGTTGATACGCCTAGTTGATGTGAGACTATCTTCCCCTCCTTTTTGTCTTCTCCACAACCACCATTCTATTCCACCTATAGTGCTATATCCATGGCTCACGCTCATGTATTGCGTGAAGATTGAAAAAGTTTTGAAAAAGTTAGAGTATGAAACAATTGCTTGGCTTGTCATCGGGGTTGTGCATGATTTAAATATTTTGTGTGGTGAAGATAGAGCATAGCAAGACTATATGATTTTGTAGGGATAACTTTCTTTGGCCATGTTATTTTGAGAAGACATAATTGCTTTGTTAGTATGCTTGAAGTATTATTATTTTTATGTCAATATGAACTTTTGTCTTGAATCTTTCGAATCTGAATATTCATATCACAATTAAGAAGATTTGCATTGAAATTAAGCCAAGTAGCACTCCGCATCAAAAATTCTCTTTTTATCATGTACCTACTCGAGGACGAGCAGGAATTAAGCTTGGGGATGCTTGACACGTCTCCAACGTATCTATAATTTTTGATTGCTCCATGCTATATTATCTACTATTTTGGACTATATTGGGCTTTATTTTCCACTTCTATATTATTTTTGGGACTAACCTATTAACCGGAGGCCCAGCCCAGAATTGTTGTTTTTTGCCTATTTCAGTGTTTCGAAGAAACGGAATATCAAACGGAATCCAAACGAAATAAAATCTTCGGGAACGTGATTTTCTCACCGAACGTGATCCAGGAGACTTGGACCCTACTCCAAGGAGTCAAAGAGGAGGTCACGAGGGGGGGCACCCCCCTAGGGCGCGCCCCCTGCCTCGTGGGCCCCTCGGTGCTCCTCCGACGTACTCCTTTCTCCTATATATACCTACATACCCCCAAACGATCAGAACAGGAGCCAAAAACCTAATTCCACCGCCGCAACTTTCTGTATCCACGAGATCCCATCTTGGGGCCTGTTCCGGAGCTCCGCCGGAAGAGGGTCGTCATCACGGAGGGCTTCTACATCATCATAGCCTCTCCGATGAAGTGTGAGTAGTTTACCTTAGACCTTCGGGTCCATAGTTAGTAGCTAGATGGCTTCTTCTCTCTTTTTGGATCTCAATACAAAGTTCTCCCCCTCTCTTGTGGAGATCTATTCGATGTAATCTTCTTTTTGCGGTGTGTTTGGTGAGACCGATGAATTGTGGGTTTATGATCAAGTCTATCTATGAATAATATTTGAATCTTCGCTGAATTCTTTTATGTATGATTGGTTATCTTTGCAAGTCTCTTAGAATTATCCGTTTGGTTTGGCCAACTAGATTGGTAGTTCTTGCCATGGGAGAAGTGCTTAGCTTTGGGTTCGATCTTGCGGTGTCCTTTCCCAGTGACAGAAGGGGCAGCAAGGCACGTATTGCATCGTTGCCATCGAGGATAACAAGATGGGGTTTATTTCATATTGCATGAATTTATCTCTCTACATCATGTCATCTTGCTTAAGGCGTTACTCTGTTTTTAACTTAATACTCTAGATGCATGCTGGATAGCGGTCGATGAGTGGAGTAA
Organism: Triticum urartu; assembly: GCF_003073215.2. NCBI lineage: Eukaryota > Viridiplantae > Streptophyta > Magnoliopsida > Poales > Poaceae > Triticum > Triticum urartu. Next base: position 324,897,893 of record NC_053023.1, on the reverse strand, counting down.
TAGTAGTAGATGCAGAATCATTTCGGTCTACTTGTCACGGACATGATGCCTATATACATGATCATGCCTAGATATTCTCATAACTATGCTCAATTCTGTCAATTGCTCAACAGTAATTTGTTCACCCACCATAGAATACTTATGCTCTTGAGAGAAGCCACTAGTGAAACCTATGGCCCCCGGGTCTATTCTCATCATATCAATCTCCATCACTTTAATCTTGCTTTGCTTTTTTACTTTGCTTTTACTTTTTACTTTGCATCTTTATACCAAAAAAATACCAAAAATATTATATCTATCAGATCTCACTATCGTAAGTGACCGTGAAGGGATTGACAACCCCTAATCGCGTTGGTTGCGAGTAGCTATCGTTTTGTGCAGGTACGAGGGACTTGAGCGTGGCCTCCTACTGGATTGATACCTTGGTTCTCAAAAACTGAGGGAAATACTTACTCTACTCTGCTGCATCATCCCTTCCTCTTCGGGGAAAACCAACGCAAGCTCAAGACGTAGCAAGTGCTTACCAAGTTAGGCCAAAAGCCTAAGGTTGGGGGAGTACGTATTCCCACCGACATTACATTTATGTTCACACATTTCATTCAAGTTATCGGTGTCCACACTTTCTCATTGTATAATCCATGTCAAATTTAGTTTCTCGCTTTATTCTTGTGTGTTTGAAAAACCTTAAAAAACCAAAAAATTAGTTGTAGTGAGTTTACTTTCTATGCATGCTTAGTTGTAATACTAAAAAGAAAACCCCAAAAGATTTACTTGCTCTTCTTTTGCTTGTTGGGAGCTTTCCCGTGTAAATAGTTTTTCTCGTTTTTTCTTTTCCCTTTTATTTGCTTGTTCAAGAAAACCAAAAACTCCAAAAATATTTCAATGTGTTTCTCTAAATTTATTTTCTTTTTATTCGAGTCATACCGAGCAGAAGACCATGCTGAAAATATTGAGTGGCTCTCATATGCATAATTGTTGATCTAACAAAGAGCCCATTTTACCTTGTCTTCTCCTATCGAATAAAATGTTTGCAGATTTCGGCTTAGTCCACGACACTCTTGCAACATTATTATTTTCACATCATTCGGTTGTGCAGGTGAATGGCAATAATGACTATATTGGATGAACTGGTCGTGGCAGAGAGAAACGGGTATGAACTAGCCTTGTTCTATTTTTGTAAATATGTTTAACCTAGTATCCATGATTCCGCCCATTATGATTAAACATGTTTGCAATGACAATTAGAGATTATAGTTTCTCATGCCATGCATAAGTAGCTAGGAGTGGATAATGATTTATCTTGGATATCAACATTGCATTAAAATGATTGTGATGTAGTATGATGGTATGGTATCCTCCTCTGAATGTTCGAGTGGATTGACTTGGCACATGTTCATGCATGTACTTGAATCAAAACCAACATAGAATCTATGATAGTTATGTTCATGGTGTTCACATCCTACTCATGCTAGTGTCCAATGTTACTTATGAATAATGCATGTTCATGACCATTGTTGCTCTCTAGCTGGCCGCTTTCCAACCTATTTGCTAGCCTTCGCCTGTACTAAGTGGGAACTCTGCTTGTAAATCATAAAACCTTGAACCCAAGTTATTCCAGATGAGTCCACCATACGTACACATATGCGGTATTACCATGCCGTCCTAAGTAAATTTGCATGTGCCACCTCTAAAAACTTCAAATAAATATCCTTTTGTGTGTCTGGATCATTCATGGAGTGATAGGAGGTGGTCGGTATCTTCCATACTAAGCGTGTTATTGTCAGGTCGAGTGTTTATTCACTTGCCATTGCACGAGAAAAGGGCGGTAATAGGGATGCCCAGTCCCAAACTGCAAACAGAAAAAGCTTACAAATAATCAAACAAATACTCCCAATGGAGTCAAAACCATTACTTTTATCACTTGGGAACCGCTACTAGTGTGCTTAACATGGAAGATATTGATAACTGGTGGTCTTGAAGTAAACTAGAATGGTGCATGTCTCAAAATATCATTTACCTCTGTTTAAAAACTTGAGCTCTGGCACCTCTGCAAATCGCTGCTTCCCTCTGCAAAGGGACTATCTATTTACTTCTATGTTGTGTCATCACCTTCTAAAACAAGCGCCGGAACCTGAGAGCACTGCTGTCATGCTTATGCATTGTGTATAGCTAATGTTGGGTGCATCATGACTGGATCTTTTCTACCATGAATTACAATGTTTAGTCACTCCTCGGACTTTGGAGGTGCTCTACATTTATGTTTTGCGGTCACAGAAAGGGCTAGCGAGATACCACTATTTGTCATATTATATCATGGTTCTTTTGACAACGCGTTGTTGTTTGATGTATCTTATTATTACTCGGTAGCTGATTATGTCACTGATATGAGTTATTATAATTTTTCAGAGTTATTGTCGACATGGTGAGTTATAATGTTGGCTAAAAACCTGGGTGATGTTTAAGCTTATTTATGCAAACAAGAGCAAAGGAGTTCGTAAAAGTTTCTGTTTTTCACTTTCAGTTTATCAATTGAATTGCTTGAGGACAAGCAAAGGTTTAAGCTTGGGGGAGTTGATATGTCTCCAACGTATCAACTTTTCCTAACACTTTTCCTCTTGTTTTGGACTCTAATTTGCATGATTTGAATGAAACTAACCCCGAACTGACGCTGTTTTCAGCAGAACTACCATGGTGTTATTTTTGTGCAAAAATAAAAGTTCTCGGAATCGAACAAAACATTGAGAGAATTTTTTATATCAATAAAAAGAATTTCTTGAGCCAAGAGTTACCTGAGGGGGGCAACTGGATGGGCACTACCCACGAGGGCGCGCCTGCTCCCCCCCACGCGCGCCGAGGTGGGTTGTCCCGACCTGGTGGCCCCGCAGACCCTGAAACTGACGCTATAAAATCCTATTTTTCCAGAAAAAACAGGGAGAAAGAATTATCCTGATCCACGAGACGGAGCCGCCATCACCTCCTGTTCTTCATCGGGAGGCCAGATCTAGAGTCCATTTGGGATTCCAGAGAGGGGAATCTGCGTTCTTCATCATCAGCAGCCCTTCTCCATCGCCAATTCCATGATGCTCCCCATCGTGAGTGAGTAATTCCTTCGTAGACTCGCTGGTCGGTGAGGAGTTGGATGAGATTCATCATGTAATCTTTTGTTAGGGCCAGATCCCTAGTATCCAATATGTTCTAAGATTGATGTTAGTATGACTTTTCCATGCTTAATGTTTGTCACTTTGGGCCCGGGAGCCATGAATTCAGATCTAAACCGTTTATGTTATCACCATTGTATCCATGTTCTAATCCAGCAACCCCGGAGTGACAATAGTCGAGACCACTCCCGGTGATGACCGTTGTTTGAGGAGTTCATGTATTCACTTTGTGATAATGCTCTGTTCCGGTTCTCTATTAAAAGGAGGCCTTAATATCCCTTAGTTTCCAATTTGACCCCGCTGTCACGGGAGGGTAGGAAAAAGATGTCATGCAAGTTCATTCCATAAGCACGTATGACTATTTACGGAATACATGCCTACATTATTTTTATAACTGGAGCTAGTGCCGTATTGCCCTAGGTTATGATTGTCACATGATGAATATCATCCAACAAATTACCGATCCAATGCCTACGAATTTATCTCATATTGTTCTTGCTAAGTTACTACTGCTATCACTATTACCGTTACTATTGCTACTGTCACTATTATCAAAACTATCATATTACTTTGCTAATGATCACGTTGCTGCAGATAATTAATCTCCAGGTGTTGTTGACTTGACAACTCAGTTGCTAATACCTGCAAATACTCTTTGGCTCTGCTTGTGTCGAATCTATAAATTTTGGTTGAATACTCTACACTTGAAAACTGTTGCGATCCCCTATACTTGTGGGTTATCAAGTACCAAGAACTATCACTTCCGACCAAGGTTCTCTCTTTACCTCAGCATTCTGGTCACGTCTCCATCAAGCTTTGAGGACCGCACTAAAGTACGACACCGCCTATCACCCTCAGACAAACGGGCATGAGCGAGTAAATCAAATACTTGAAGATATGCTCCGGGCATGTGCTCTGGCCCAAGGACCCAAGTGGGAAGATTGTATACCTTATGCAGATATCTCATACAACAACAGTTTCCATACTAGCCTGGAGATGTCATCCTATGAAGCTCTGTATGGCCGTAAGTGCCGCACTTTGTTAAACTTGTCTCAAACTGGAGACAACCGCATTTTCGGAACCGACTTAGTGATGGAGGCTGAAAAGCAAGTCAAAGAGATCCGAGATAGACTACAAGTGGAAAAGTCCCGATAAAAGAGTTACTATGACTCCAAGCACCGACAGATCAGTTTCGAACCCAGAGAGTATGTTTACCTCTGAGTCACATCCATGAAAGGAGTCAAGAGGTTCCAGACCCGAGGAAAGCTTGCACCCAGATATGTTGGCCCATTCCCAGTTATGTCCAGAGTTGGTACAGTGGCTTACCAATTGGAACTACCACTGGAATTGTCAGAAGTGCACAATGTGTTCCATGTCTCATAGTTGAGAAGGTGTGTCTCGCCAACTGAGAAAAGGAGTATTATGGCAGAGACAGATCTTGCTATGGATTTAACCTATGAGGAGAAACCGTTCTGTATGCTGTAAGAAATGGAAAGAGTCACTCGCAGTAAGGTGATTAAATTTTATAAGGTACAGTGGGAGCATCACACCGAGGAAGAAGCAACCTGGGAAAGAGAAGAATTTTTGAGAGCGTCTTATCTAGAACTGTCTTCCAAGCAACCGAATCTCGAGGACGAGATTCAAACTAAGTGGGGGAGGTTTGTGACACCCTGGTTTTCGCCATCATGACTTTCATTTGCCTTTTTATTTTAGAGTGGGTTTTGAGTTAATTCATTTGGACTTAGCACTTGGGAATTGTTTTGATTTTCACCCAAGTGACTCCCATCACCTTTCACACCCTCTCTTGACCTCTCATTCATCATCATATTGTGTTGGAATATTTTTCTTTTAAGGAAAATATCCATTCACCCTGAAAATGGAATATTTTCACTTTCACTCCAAAGCAACCCCTCTGTCTCTTCCCTCCAAAAATCTGAGAAAATTGCCACACACCCTTTGGGAAGTGCTTCATCACCCTATGCAAAAATATCATGTGGTCCTTTGACCCAATTTTTCTAGGGAAAATCATTTGCATTCTGACCACAAAAATGCTCTTCGTACAGGAAGTGTATTATTCTTTGATCTTTTGGAGCTGAATTTTCTTGAGCATCATTACCTTAGTAACTTAGCACTAAACCCCAAAGCTCAGCTCATAACTCTTCCTTGTTTGATCACAAATTTGGCCCCAAGTTTCTGTCCAGAAACTTTCAGTGAGTGTTGTGATCTATCTGCTCATTCTGGTAATGTGTTCTCAACTTTCCTAGACTAAACACTGGATGGTCGATAACCCAGACATGGTTTGGCATCACCTGGGCACCGCGTTGGCACAATGCACGCGGTGACCGCACCACGCCACCGGCTTCACCTCATCACCCTAGACCCCTCACTTACGCTCGCCAACACCGGAGCCGCCTCAGCGATTACGAGCACTCCGCGCCAGAGACCACAGTGCCCCCGTGCTCGAGTCAGGCCCGCTCCCATGTGCCCTGTGCTCGTCCTCGAGCTCGCACAATGGCCGCGTGAGCCCTGGCACCTTCTTCCCCTCTCACTGACGCCCCTCATCATTGTGCGCCCCTTCCAATGCTCTCTAGCGGAGCTTGATACCCCCATCCCGTCCACCTATATATAGAGCCCTCCCTCTCCTCTCCGAGCATCCCACCACACTCGCTCAACCTCCACAAACACTGTAGATAGCCGCAGCCCAGCAGGGTAGGCCTCTGGCCGCCGCTCCCTTCCTGAGCTCTTCGGCGATCCCCTCCTATCACCCCCACCTCTCCAGTGCCCCTTGAGCTCGACCCTGTTCTTCGGTGACTCCTTGGTTACTCATGGGTGCTAGCCAACCCCTCTAGAGCATCTGGAGTTAGTAGCCCTCGCCGTCTTCTTCATCTCCGGTGAACCGCACCTACATCCGCCGTAGGAGACGTTGTTTCTGAGCGACTCTGACAACCTCTTGCCGCGCTACGGGTACTAGCAGGTGTACCTGAGTCTCCTCTTTCGTCCCTCCCTCTCACATCGGCCGCCGAGCCCTCCACGCCAGCGTGCCCAGCGGCGACCGTCGCCCCTCCTTTGTTTCTCTCCCTCCTCTCTAAAACCTGACGGGCGGGGCCCGCTGTTAGCCTCTCCACTCGCGCCCAAAGCGGTACGAGTGGAGGCCTATTCTCTGAAATACGCCTTCGACATCACCCCCCTGAGTTTTATTTAAATCTCATTTAAATCATATTTGACCAACAACTTTGACTAGCTCTAACTCCTAATCTACAAGTCGAAATGAGTTGATTATTTTTGCATTGGTTTTGTATTGAAATATTCTAGCAGCACACCAAATTTGAGATTTTTCCTTGCTGTCTAGAATTTCTGGTGAATTTCAGAATGGTTCTTGATATTTTATTTTGCCGTTTTTAATTATTTTCACAGGGAGAAGCTTGCCTTGAGGAGAACTAGGAGGAGTCCTCTGTGTTAAGGCAAGCCACCACAAATATTTGCATGGTGTAATTTCAATAACTATGATTTTGCAACTTGAATATGGCTTATTTCATGCATTATATTATTTAAATAATATTGCTTATGTTATTTCATTTATTATGTTTGAATTGCTTAGCTTGCTGTAGTACTTGAGTGCATGCACTAGTTTCATGGAGTAGTGTGATTTTGATAGCATGACTATGGTTTGGTAATGATCCGTATTATTTTCATGAAATGGTTTATTATGTTCACCATGCTAATGTCATAACTAATAATGATTGAGTTAAAACTAGTGTCTCTAAATGATTAGTAGTGCATGTATGATGATCCTATGATGTTGATCTGTTTCATTTCAGTGATATGTGGATATAGTTGCATGTTCATGGCATACTGTGACTCGAGTTCTTCTATTTCAAGGTAAACATGATGATAATCCAACTTGAACATAATGTTGATCGAGTCATGGTGTCACTGAATTGAGCTTCCAAGTGCAACCACATTTGCCTTTATGGGAAGGCCTTTATTCGACCCGTTGTCATGCCTCTGGTCGATGCCTCCAACGAGGGAAGGTTATGGGCGTGCGGTACCCTGGCCCGGTAAGCAGACATAACCTTGTGTGCCCGTTGTTGTTATGGTACCTTGTCCCCGTTTGGGACCGTTTACGTTTTGCCACGGCGGTGGCCGTTGGCTGTCACGAGTTGACATCGGGGCCACCCAGGACTTAGCCCAAAGGGGAGTTGGTCAGAGTGGCCGGGAGAGTATCATGGCAATGGGTTGGTTCTGTCGGAATGTCGTTAGTCCACCCAAATGGGTGTTCGAGGCCATGGCTTCCGTGGTGTGGGTACAGTGTGCTAACCTCTGCAGAGTGTATTAAATCTATCGATAGCCACGTCCTCGGTTAGGGACACAGTTTGTAGTAGGTCACACCATGGATCAATATAAATAAGTTAATCTTGCACACTAAAGTTAAATGGATGGCACTGGTTATCTGATGAGATTGTTGAAACCATGAATATGGTTGTTGTTGGAACCAAGTTGGTTTCCTTTGTGATCCGGGAGTGGTCACCGTATTGATGATGTTGGTTACAAGGTAACCCATATGGTAAGGGAGTCTGAGGGACTCGGTGCACAAGCATGTTCACTTCATGAGTAGTATGTTGTAGCCATGCATTTAACCTTCTTAATTGTCATGTTATTGTTTGTCATTCTGCTTTTACTTGTTGTGATCTTGCAAGTACATACAATGTACTGACCTGCCATGTCATGCCAGCTTTCAGGAAAGTCTTACCAGATTGGAGTGCTTCCTGTGTCTAGGCCATGTCCACATCGGTGTCCCTGTGCTATGGAATTCCGCTTCGTCGTTGTTCCGCTGCTACGTAGTTGTCATGATCGAGGCTCCCTTCATGTTGATTAAATAATGTACATACGGTTTAGCCGCACCTTGTGTGCCGCTTGGCCTCGCTATCTGATGTAATTGTCGAACCTATGTTTCCGCTTGCATAAATAAAGCGGTTGTTTTCTATACCAAGTTGTTGTATGTTGCCAGACGACTAGATCTCTGGGCTGGCAATGCAAGGTAAACCGATTTCTTTGAGCCGGGGTGCCACAACTTACTACTCCCTCCTTTTCGGTTTATAGGGCTCATCTAAAAAAATCGTTTTCCCATTTTATAAGTCTCAATTCTACAAGTACTACTTACCATCCCATGTTTGGACTTCGAGGTGCATTAAATCACCGGATGCAAGTAGTATCAAGGGAAAACTCACCAATGCATGTAGAATTTCATGGAAATTTTGTGGTCATTGTCTGTGTCAAAACCGATGGATCTCGGTAGGGGGTCCCGAACTGTGCGTCTGAGGTCGATGGTAACTGGAGACAAGGGACACAATGTTTACCCAAGTTCGGGCCCTCTCTATAGAGGTAATACCCTACGTCATGCTTGATTGATATTGATGAATACGAGTATTACAAGAGTTGATCTACCTCGAGATCATAATGGCTAAACCCTAGAGGTCTAGCTTGTATGGCTATGATAATGAATCCCTCTCCGGACTAAATCCTCCAGTTTATATAGACACAGGGAGGATCTAGGGTTACACAAGGTCGGTTAGAAAGAAACGAATCTACATATTTGGTCGCCAAGCTTGCCTTCCACACCAAGGAGAGTCCTATCCGGACACGAGTGCAGTCATCGGTCTTCGTATCTTCACAGCCCATCAGTCCGGCCCATGGCCAATAGGCCGGACGCCCGAGGACCCCTTAGTCCAAGACACCCTCAGTAGCCCCCGAACCAGTCTTCAATGACGAGGTGTTCGGCACATAAATTATCTTCGGCATTGCAAGGCGGGTTCCTCCATCGATGACTTTTGAGTAGTGTGTTCGACTTTCCATTTAATGTTGTACTCCTCGGCTTCTATGCATCAACAACTTCAGTTTCCACGTGTCGAGCGAATGCGAGAGGTCAAGGTATTTTTACATATACCACCCGACCGTATCACAAAGGTGCCTATGTAAAGAGAATAGATCTCAGATCCATTCCACACCCCGCGAAAAATCCTCAGAGCTTGCTAAGAAAAACCACCCCAACATGTCTAGCGCTCCCGGCTCTTCCTCTCGTGCCCACGGCTCCAAGAAGGGTGATTGGGAGAGATGTTCTGTGTCCCATAGTTAGCTTGCGAAGCTGCAAACATAGGGCTTTCTTCCCCCCGCGGACCTGGTTCCCGTCCGAGCAGGATTAGCCACCTTCAACGGCAAAACTCAGGTGGAGGATTTCCCCAATCCGTCTGTGGGAGAATGAGTGTGCTTCGTCCCTTTCTTATTAAGAGGTGTCGGATTTCCAATCCATCCCTTCCTCCAAGGATTGCTAGAGTATTATGGCCTCCAACTACACAGTCTCACTCCCGCCTCTATCCTGCATATTGCGTGTTACGTCGCTTTATGCAAGCTATTCCTGGGCTGTGAGGCCCATTTTGATTTATTGAGAAGATTGTTCTGCCCCGTCCCTCGTAATCAAGACGGGTCAATTTTTGAAGTGGGAGGCGCCAAAGTGTGGCGCATTGCCGAGACCGGATACCTGTCCGGCATGCCAAAGAAAGCTTCCGAAGAGTGGCCTCTCGAATGGTTCTACATCGACGACGTCGCTCTACCTGACCCCGTCCGTATAGGCCTCCCTGAGTTTTCAACTGCTCCGCTGAAGAAACGCCATAACTGGCGTTCTTGGAGCCTCGAGGGAGAGGATAGTGCAGAGATCAGCCTACTGTTGGGCAAGATTAAGATGCTTGCCCAGTCCGGATTGTCAATACTTGAGATAATGGCGACCTCTATGGCGCGGGGGGTCCAGCCATTCCAATACAGATGGCTGCCCATGTGGCATTATAACAGGGAAGACGACGCCTCACGCTATGGTCGGAAGGGCCCGAAGACCCCCACCGCCCTGGCCAAAATTCTGGCCGAGCTGTATAAAGGGGAGAAAGAGGAGTTCACCCGTCTCCAACATCGAGACAGATTTTCCATGTATAATCCTCCCAGCTGGGTAAGCTTCAGCTCCACTTTTTTACTCCAGTCCCTGAATCATTCTTGACAGGCAATATATTATCTGTTTATAATAGGAATGGCAAAAGGCTGTCGAGGGGATCCTTGACCCTGCCCCTCAGCCGGAGAATCGCAACCGAGATCTTGACCATAGATATGAGGAAGATCCGGACATATTTGTGGAGCTCAAGGATGGAATATTTTATCAAATGAGCTATGACGGTACATATGTACCCATCATCGCCGATTACCCCGGCCTTCTTCCTGCTTCACATGTAAGTAATCCGGAGATACCTTGTCCAAGAGAGTTTTCTCATTCCTCCTTACCCACCATACTGTCCTGTGCTCAAAAGGGGAGGCGCTGAGCGCGCCATGCTGCCCCGGGGTCATTGAGGGAGTCCTGGACTAAGGGGTCCTCGGGCATCCAGCCTGTTAGCCATGGGCCAGACTGATGGGCTGTGAAGATACGTAGACCGAAGACTGCACCCTAGTCCGGATGGGACTCTCCTTGGTGTGGAAGGCAAGCTTGGCGACTGGATATGTAGATTCCCTTCTTTGTAACCGACCTTGTGTAACCCTAGATCCTCCCGGTGTCTATATAAACCGGAGGACTTAGTTCGGATAGGACACTCATTATCATAGCCATACAAGCCAGACCTCTAGGGTTTAGTCATTACGATCTCGAGGTAGATCAACTCTTGTAACACTCATATTCATCAATATCAATCAAGCAGGACGTAGGGTATTACCTCCATAGAGAGGGCCCAGACCTGGGTAAACATCGTGTCCCTTGTCTCCTGTTACCATCGACCTTAGACGCACAGTTCGGGACCCCCTACCCGAGATCCGCCGGGTTTGACACCGACATTGGTGCTTTCATTGAGAGTTCCACTATGCTGTCGCTAAAAGTTTTGATGGCCCCTTCAATCGACAATAATGACGCCGTCCAAGGAGAAACTTTCCTCCCTGGACAGACCTTCGTGTTCGGTGGCTTTGCACTGTGGGCCAATTCGCTTGGCCATCTAGGCAGATCGAAAGATATGCCCTGGCCATCAAGTCAGATTTGGGAGCTTGAACTATGTTGCGGACATCCGTGGAGACTTGATCTTCACTGGATTCGATACCGCGGTAGCCGCTCCCGGTCACCCTGATGATCATGACCTAAATCTGTCATCAGACTACGTCCAGGAGATCGCTCCTGTAACCGCTCTGGCCCTAGATCCGGAGCAAGCTGCGCACCCAAGGACGGGAGGATCAACCCCACCACGGAGGCCACAGATTCCACGGCGTTGGAGCCGCATACAGACTTAACCTCTCACGATGTCTCTATCAGCAGAACTCCAGACTCATATCCGGCCGTAAGTTCTAAACCACGTGAGCCCGTGGACGCCGAGCTTGATCGTTTATCGATCTTCAAATTCAGTGCCGCGGACATCTTCCCGCACTTGCCTTTGGGCGACATGCTAAAATCGTTAAAAAACATGTCCTTGACAAAGGACTCACAGCCAAACTGTATCCGGCTCGAACTAGGGGCTGACGATGGATAATTTTGCTTTCCACCCGCCACCCACTTCATAGCCATGGTCAAAGATTTGACCGACGAACTTGACTACGACTCCGAGGACATCGATGGTATGGAGGATGATGCCGGAGAAGAAGAGGTCCATAACCCGCCGTTCACCGGACGCTGGACGGTCACTTCCTTGTATGATGTATACATGGTGGATGCACCAGAGGAGAACAGCGGCGAGGACAAGGTAGATCCAGCTGAGGATATACCTTCTGAAATACAGTCGAAGCGCCGACTTCAGCGGCATCGCTCTAAGTCACGCCGCAGCAAAGACAGCAGTACCGGCACAAGAGAAGAAAACACTCCAGAAGGTGCCGAAGACAACGAAGACCCCATCGATACAGCTAATGAATAAGACAAACGACAAGGTGGGCAGGTTAGCCCCAGTAAATAGGCCACGCATGAAGACTCGAAGGACGATAACTACCTTCTGCTCTCTAAGGACGAGGTGAGCCTCAGCATCGAGGATTTCATCATGCCTGAGGAACCTCTTGAGCAGGAGCGCTTCAAGCGGCTAATTGCCACTGCAAGGAGCCTGAAAACAAAGCAGCAGCAGCTTCAAGCTGACCAAGATCTGCTCAATGATAAATGGACCAATGTCCTAGAAGCTGAAGAGTACAGCCTCAAGTGCCCAACCAAAAGCTAACCAAAGCGCAAACTGCTACCTCAGTTTGACGAGGAGGCGTCGAACAACATACCTCCATCGTACAATGCGGCTGACTGACCACCACATGGTCGAGACAAAATGACAACTCACGCAGAACACCAGCCAGCCCTGCCTCAGTGCACAGGCAGAGTTAAACCAACCCAGGGGCATACGACCTCCGACAAACCCTAAACAAAAAACTAGGACACACTAGATCAATATACGGATCGCGAGGGCGTGCCTCGACATGCGACAACGGCCACCTATTCGGACGTGACAAACATAGTCACGCACGGGCCAAAAAACGCAGACGGACTCCATCCGAGCTACCTCGCGATTCATCCCGATATAGAGGCGCCGCACACCCTCATTACTTCACTGATGAGGTCCCGGATCATGAATTCCCAGAAGGGTTCAAACTTGTGAATATAGAATCATACGATGGAACCACGGACCCCGCGGTGTGGATCGAAGACTTCATTCTCCACATTCATATGGCCCGCGGCGACGACCTCCACGCAATCAAATACCTACCCTTAAAACTCAAAGGGCCAGCTCGGCACTGGCTCAACAGTCTTCCTGCAAATTCTATTGGCAGTTGGGAGGACTTGGAAGAGGCCTTCCTCGATAACTTCCAAGGTACATACGTTCGACCTCCGGACACTGATGACTTAAGCCATATAGTTCAACAGCCCGGAGAGTCCTCCAGGAAATTATGGACTAGGTTCTTAACTAAAAATAACCAAATCGTCGATTGCCCGGATGCCGAAGCCCTAGCAGCCTTCAAACACAGTATCTGTGACGAATGGCTCGCTCGCTACCTCGGCGAAGAAAATCCAAAATCCATGGCAGCCCTCACGACACTCATGACCCGCTTTTGTGCGGGCGAGGACAGTTGGTTGGCCCGTAGCAAAAACAATGCAAGCGAAGCCGACACCCCTGAAGCTAAAACTAGCAAAGACAAGTCTCGATGCAACAGATACAAGCGCCGAAACAACAGTGATAACACCGAGGACACAACAGTCAATGCCGGATTCAGGGGCCCTAAGTCCGGTCAGCGGAAGAAGCCATTCCAAAAGAACAATTCAGGCCCATTCAGCTTAGACTTCATACTTGATCGTCCGTGCCAGATTCATGGCACCCCAGACAAGCCACCCAATCATACAAATAGAGATTGTTGGGTTTTTAAACAGGCCGGCAAATTATAACACCGAAAATAGGGAAAAGGGATCGCAAAGCGAGGAGGATGACGAAGAGCCCCATTAACCGAACACAGGGGGACAGAAGAAGTTTCCCCCTCAGGTCAAAACGGAGAACATGATATATGCTACCCACATCCCCAAGAGGGAGCGCAAGCGTGCGCTCAAGGACGTCTACGCGATAGAGCCAGTCGCCCCAAAATTTAATCCATGGTCGTCATGCCCGATCACTTTTGATCGCCGGGATCATCCGACTAGTATCCGGCATGGTGGCTCAGCCGCACTGGTCTTAGACCCCATAATTGATGGGTTCCACCTGACTTGTGTCCTTATGGACGGAGGTAGCAGCCTTAATCTGCTCTATCAGGATACAACACGAAAAATGGGCATTAACCCATCAAGGATCAAGCCTACAAGGACTACCTTTAAAGGAGTCATACCAGGCATAGAGGCCCGCTGTACGGGCTCAATCACACTCGAGGTTGTCTTCGGATCTCCGGGCAACTAATGAAGCGAGGAGTTAATCTTCGATATCGTCCCATTTCGCAGCGGCTATCATGCACTGCTCGGATGAACTATGCTCGCTCGATTCAACGCAGTACCGCACTATGCTTATCTCAAGATTAAGATGCCCGGTCCACGCAGCATCATAACAGTCAACGGAAATATGGAATGCTCCCTCCATACAGAAGAGCACACAACGGCCTTCTCAAGAAGAACCTTAACTTGGCTGTCGAGCCCACAGACACCGTTAAGAGGGTCTGAACTACTCTGCAGCAGGAGAGCTCAGCTCGTCATGAGCTCGACTAGCAATTCGGCCTCCGTCGCAGTTCCGATCAAGTGGTGGCATTCGTGCCGCACGTGCATAACTATGTGCTCAAAATCCCATGGGCACCGACGGAGGCATATCTATCTTATGGTCCATAGTATGGCTCAACCGACGTTGGATACACATATACTTTCATTTTTACTTGTTTCGTGCTCAGGTCTCAATCCCACAGGCACCATCCGATGGCCTGGTCATCGGTCCTCTTGAAGGATAAACACACCAAGACGGCGAGAAATGCAGACATATGGGGGACTTTTTAGGTGATTCCATTAACAATAACTTTACCTGTTTTCAGGACCCACATGCAGCTCTCCCTTGGTTTTGGCATGTCAAATAGCCTGTTTCTTATCACACTACCTGTATCAATGCGCTTTGACGTACTAATTAAATTACAATTAGAACAGTTTGCGACTGGAGCTGTAGGACTCCAACCTTTTTGTACCTTTTCGGTTTTCTTTCTCCTTTCTCTTTTTTCAGCTCCCCTGTGGATAACCCTATCAGGTAGCACCCATACACTTTGGTATGTTTCATGTTCGCCAGGGGCTGCACAACACCCAACATTACGGCAACAAAAGTCTGAACACTTTTTATAAGTATTGTTCGGCACCCCGAATTTAGCATTATATGCAGTGGCTCTGAATTATGTCTTTGGACAATAGTTGGGTTGCCCGGCTCCTGTGCTTGCTACCTTATGTTCCACTACATCGGCTAAGGTAGTAAAGGGAGAACTACTGCGATTGTGCCTTGGTTTATCCAAAGGAGCACCTTAGTAGAGAAAGCCGAAAACTGACTGTCACGATGCGGCGAGAGCCGGTCAGCTGTTCGGAGGTTGCAAATCGTTGGAGATTTCTTCCGCATTACACGAAGGATTGGTACTTCCCAATCAGACGCTTATATCACTCTAGTTCGGATACTAGGGGCTGTGCCCATGTTTTTATTGTCGCACTCCTATGGCTAAGTGAAGGCGTTACAGCCGCATAGTCTGGTTGCCTGGTTCGCTGCGCTAAACAAATCCTTCAAGGACCATCCAATTGGATCAAGATTGTTTAGATTCCATCCCGAACACCCCCGTACTACCTACATGGGGGCAGAAGCCGACGACTGGTTAACCCTCAGATTTTATACAACACGGCCGCACAGGAAGTAAAAATTTAAAAACATAACAAGCATTATATTGCATAAACATTTTGTTTCATCATACAAGGCAGAGGGAGCTCGAATACATTCAGTCAAAGATGGTGTCCTTCCCACAATGAGCCGCAACAATGCGGGACCCCTCTAACACATCATCGAAGTATCACTCAGGTGTGCGGTACTCCTTGCCCTCCGGTGTCCCCCCGGTCGCTAGCTTGACAGCGTCCAGCTTCGCCCACCAGACTTTGCAATAAGAGAAGGCCAAACGCGCGCCCTCGATGCAGACAGACCACTTTATGACATCTAGCTGAGGACAGGCATCCACCAGCTTCTTCACGGGGCCGAAGTAGCTGCCGGGAGTAGCTTCGGCTGGCCACAGCCGGACTATCATATCCTTCATGGCCAGTTCGGCCACCATGTGCATCTCTACCAGCTGTTTCAGCTGATCGCTGAAGGGCACCGGATATTCTAGCGCGATATATTGCGACCAGAACAGCTTCTCCACGGGGCTCCCTTCTTTGGCTCAGAAGAACTCCGCAACATCGATCACACTGCGCGGCAGATCAGCAAAGGCCCCTGGAGAACTCTGAATCTGGGTTAGTAAAAGGAATTTCCTCTTCACACTCCTGCTTTGCATATTGAATGCCTTACCCGCCGCGATCTTCCTGGCCTCCTGGATCTCATGGAGGGCACCTTGGGCTTCAAACCGGGCCGCCTCCGCACTCTTACGAGCCTCGGCAAGTTCGGCCTCTTGAGTCGACGCATTGTGCTCCAAGGTCTCGCACTTCTTCACCGCATCCTGGAGCTCCTATTATACTTCGTTGACCCGGGCCTTGAGCCTTTTACGGGCGACCTGCTCCTTGACAGCCTTCCCCTCGGCTTCGACCAGGGCCGCTTTCAGGGCCTCGACCTCGGTCCTCGCCTCTGTTTACATCATGATACTTTGGTCATTGCATACCATTTTCCCTTTTCGAATCCATGATAGGTCATTACTTACCTTGTCTTTCTTGGAGCTACCTCTTCAACCAGCCTAGCTCCTCCTCGGCCTCCGCCAGTTTCTGCTTCAGTCCAGAGACTTCGGCAGTACGTGAGGCCGCGGCCAATAGCGACGCCTGCGCATACATTTTCAGACAAATTTAGTTAGTTTCCTGCAATTGGAGATTGATCCTCTGTCTGTTTTTTTCTTCTCGAAAACCGGACAGTGTCTCAGGGGCTACTGTCTACACTGGGATTTTCTCCTTTTTTGTGCTGCTTACCTCAAAACCTGTTAACATGTTGCTACAGGCTTTGGTTAGTCTGCTTTTGGCGGACCGAACCCTTTCAATTACCGTGCCCATAAGGACACGTCTGCTTTTGGCTTTGGTTATATCTTCACAAGCTACTTGGCAAGACGGCATATGAGCTCCTCACCGGTAACAAGCCTCAAGTTGGATACTTTCGAGTATTCGGCTCAAAGTGCTACATTCTTGATAAGCATCGTCGTTCAAAGTTTGCTCCTAAATCTCATGAAGGTTTTCTACTTGGTTATGGCTCAAACTCTCGCACTTACCGTGTCTACAACAATTTCACCCGAAAGGTTGAAGAGATGGTAGATGTGAAGTTTGATGAATCTAATGGCTCACAAGTAGAGCAATTGCCAATTGATGTAGGAGACAAAGACCCTTCAGAAGCAATTCAAGACTTGTCCATTGGCAAAATTCGTCCAACGGAGGTGAAGGAGAGTACTTCATCCGTCCAAGTGGAAGCTTCTACTTCACGACAAGGTGAACCAAGAATCGACACGGAAGCATCCACAAGTGGGACACATCAAGATGAAGAAAACGAGGAAATACGTCAAGACGAACATCAACAACCTCCTTCTCCACCACGACAAGAGAACGACGACGTCAACAATGAAGAAGGCCAAGAAGAAGAACAAGATGAAGAAGATGTTCAACGAAGACCCAAGCAAAAGCTCTCACGAGTTCGAGCAAGAATTGCCAAAGATCATCCCGTCGAGCAAATCCTCAATGATATACAAACCGGGAGAATCACTCGCTCAAAAACCCGTTTAGCTAACTTTTGTGAAAACTATTCATTCATCTCTAGCATTGAACCAATGAAGGTTGAAGAAGCATTGGAAGATCCGGATTGTATAAACGCTATGCATGAAGAGCTACATAATTTTGAGAGAAACCAAGTTTGGACATTGGTTGAGAAGCCCGACAACAACCACAACATCATTGGTACCAAATGGGTGTTTCGCAACAAGCAAGATGAAGATGGACAAGTGGTTCGCAACAAAGCACGTCTCGTCACCCAAGGGTACACACAAGTCGAAGGTATGGACTATGGTGAGACGTATGCTCCCGTTGCTAGACTTGAGTCCATTCGCATCTTACTTGCCTATGCTAATCACCATAATATCACCTTGTACCAAATGGACATTAAAAGTGCTTTTCTAAATGGTGAAATAGAGGAGGAAGTTTATGTCAAACAACCTCCCGGCTTTATCAATCCCAAGAAACCAAATCATGTTTACAAACTTCACAAAGCTCTTTATGGTCTTAAACAAGCTCCTAGAGCATGGTATAAATGCTTGACCAAGTTCCTTACTACAAGTGGTTTTGAAATTGGTAAAATTGATTCTACTCTTTTTACTAAAAGGGTTAATGGAGAACTATTTGTATGCCAAATTTATGTTGATGATATCATATTTGGTTCAACTAACCCTCTCTTTAGTGAAATGTTTGGAAAGCTAATGTCAGAGAAGTTTGAGATGTCTATGATGAGTGAACTCAAATTCTTTCTCGGGTTGCAAATCAAGCAAACTAAGGAAGGTACATTTGTCTCTCAAACAAAGTACACCAAGGACTTATTCAAGAAGTTCAATATGCAAGAATGCAAAGGTATGTCTACACCCATGCCTACTAGTGGACATAATGATTTAACCAAAGATGGTGAACCAGTTGATCAAAAGGTTTATCGCTCTATGATTGGTTCATTGTTATACCTATGTGCTTCATGTCCCGATATTATGCTAAGTGTATGCATGTGTGCACGATATCAAGCTGCTCCTAAAGATTGTCATCTTAAGGCTGTGAAAAGGATAGTGAGATATTTAATCCATACACCAAATTTTGGCATTTGGTATCCTAAGAGGTCTTCTTTTGATCTTGTTGGCTATTCCGACTCGGATTATGCCGGAGACAAGGTTGATAGAAAGTCCACTTCGGGTACTTGTCAATTTCTTGGTAGATCTCTTGTGTCTTGGTCTTCCAAGAAACAAAACTCGGTATCCTTATCCACCGCCGAAGCTGAATACATTGCCGCTGGTTCATGTTGCGCTCAATTACTTTGGATGACTCAAACTCTTAAAGATTATGGGATTTATGTGGAACATGTTCCACTGCTTTGTGACAATGAAAGTGCTATCAAAATTGGTCATAATCCTGTACAACATTCTCGAACTAAGCATATTGAAGTTCGTCATCATTTCATTCGAGATCATGTTGCTAAGGGTGACATCAATCTTAAGCATGTTCGCACCGACAAGCAATTAGCGGATATATTTACTAAACCACTTGATGAGAAAGCGTTTTGCAGGTTGAGAGGAGAATTGAACATCATTGATGCTTCGAACTTGGAGTAGAAACTCCATTGGATACATGCAAGACATGAGCTTATGACTAATCCATGATATATCTCTCATGATAACTATCTTATGTCTTGGATACATTTGTACCTTGCATGTTGTATAACCCATGTAGGTGCTTGGTTGAATCTAATTCCATGAGATTGCGACTCACTCATATCCTGAGCGATCTCTACATCACCAAGACTCTACACAATAGTGTTTGAAGACAAGGAAGCACAAAACCATACAAACATATCCTTTGACAAATTCTATGATTGAGCTTCATGATTGTCATTTTTGGATACACAAGTGCTCTTCCTTGCAAAAACTAACCCATGTAGGTAGATGAACCCAAACTCCAAATGATGCTCCCAACTCTTGATGAGCTACGTCAACCTTGAGCACCCACACAAGTTCAACTACATGAGCAAGAACCACATCACCACCCAAGGTATGTTATTCCATCTTAGAGAAGCTTTACTCCAAGACATGAGTCAAAGCAACTCAACAAGATGTGAATACATCAAGATGCTTAAACGAAAAATGGTAACCCCATTTTGAGCTTAAACGATGAGTATGACCTATGATCAAGTGTTCTAACTTGACTCCTAAGTCAATATACTCTAACATAGGTGACTATGTCACCGCCCAATTCTAGATGAAGTTCTCTTGTGTTCCTTTCTGAGTTATTGCATTTGTCCCTTGCATATTTGTTTCTTTATTTTTCAATCAAAAAAAAACTTCATCTAGAAACCTTTTACCCTTTTCTTTTTGATTTTTGTTCTGCATATTTCTGCATCAAATTCCTTGCAAATCTTTCAGCTAATTCATTGCAAATCTTTGTGAGATCTTACTTGACTAGTGAGCTGAGGTGACAAGTGTTTTTCTCTGTGATGAACTCGGTTTCACCGAATTGCCATTTTCGGTCCAACCGAATCCCTTCGGTACTACCGAAACATGCCACTCGGTGCCACCGATTTCGCAACAGGAAAAACAGTTTGCCACATATTCTATATTTCTTCTGATCCAGCTCCACTCAATGAATCTTGTCCTCTACAAGCATCACAGTTTTATTCCCTGCTTTGTACTGAATCTCAAGGACCAAACCTATTCGACGGATTCCAGGAGAAACCTTCTTGGAAATTGATGTCAAAGGGGGAGAGAGAGATCACATCAAAGCTTGTAGGAGAGAGAGATCACATCAAGGGAGAGAAACAGTCTCAAGGACCAAACCTACAAGAGAAAATATTAAGGGGGAGAGAGAGACCTCAAGGGGGGAGAGAATACTCAAGGATCCCATATATTAAGGGGGAGAAAGAAATCTCCAAGGGGGAGAGAATACTCAAGGATCCCAGATGCTTGATGTTCAAGAGGAGAGATGCCACATGTCTTTTTGGGGGAAAGACATGTTCATATGAACTCATTTGAATTAAGTTCTATTCATATCCTTTCAGCTCTGATTTTCTGTTTCCTATCTTCTCCCAATATCCCATGTAAGATTCAGGGGGAGCAAGACACCTAAGGGAAAGAAATCAGTCAAATTCATTGCATATCTTTATTCTTGGGGACATGTTGAATTCAATATGGTACCTTGTACTCACTCTCTACATGTCATCCCAATCTTGGTATTCTTGTGGTTTCTTTTGTTTGCTCTGGCTAGTGGACGTACCTGTGTTATCTAACCTTGTTTGTGCAGGTTCATTCCATCCTAAGCCAACTCAAGACCACAAGGTAAGTATATGCATCAAAATCATGAGTATGAGGAGTTCTTGCTTATGTACATACTGTTTGCAAGAAGGACTCATGAGCATGAAGGTATTTTCCTTGATAATCTTTTGCTCTGATGCATATGGCCAAGATACATGTAACACATTGCCTACTCTGTCATGGTTATGCTCTCACATGCCTCTATATTTCATATTTACATGAGTGCATACATGTAGGGGGAGCCTATGCTTGTTACATGTCCTTCCAAAGCTTTACTTGCTGTTCTTTATATCTTTATCTAAAGCTTTGATGTATGTTGCCATCAATTACCAAAAAGGGGGAGATTGAAAGCACAAGTGCTCCCTAGGTGGTTTTGATAATTGATGACAACATATCTCTTGTTGGACTAACATTCTCAATCTAGCATGTTTCAGATAAGTTCAACAATGGAGTGGCATGGACTAAAGGTTGTGGGAACTCCTTCAAGATGCTAGGGACAAAGGATTGGCTAAAGCTTCAAGCTCAAGACTCCTCATTTTACATTTTAGTGATCCAAGATCACATTGAGTCTTTAGGAAAAGCCAATACTATTAAGGAGGGATGAGGTGTTGCTTAATGAGCCTCTTGCTTCATGTGCTTAGTGATATGCTCCAAAACCCTCAGCTACTTTCCCACTTCCACATATGACCTAAACCCTAAGCCAAACTCGGTCCTACCGATTTTTCCTATCCGGCGCCACCGAGTTTCACTTGTCATAAGCCACTGCCAAACCCTAATCAGTTCGGTCCCACCGATGGGATCTCGGTCTCACCGAGATGGGCTTGCAAACTCTCTGTTACCCATTGCAATATTCTCGGTCCCACCGAGATATGCAATCGGTTCCACCGAGTTTGCTTGGCCAAATCTCAGTTTCACTTATTACCCAAATCGGTCCCACCGAGTTTGAGTAATCGGTCAAACCGAGTTTTGGATTTACCCTAACCCTAGCACATCGGTCCCACCGAGTTGATCCAGTCGGTCCCACCGAAATCACTAACGGTCACTAGGTTTACATTTTCGGTCCGACCGAGTTTATTGATTTGGTCCCACCGAGATTGGAAAACTGTGTAACGGTTGGATTTTGTGTGGAGGCTATATATACCCCTCCACCTCCTCCTCATTCGAGAGAGAGCCATCAGAACACACACACCATTCCAACTCATATGTTCTGAGAGAGAACCACCTACTCATGTGTTGAGACCAAGACATTCCATTCCTACCATATGAATCTTGATCTCTAGCCTTCCCAAGTTGCTTTCCACTCAACCTCTTTCCACCAAATCCAAATCCTATGAGAGAGAGTTGAGTGTTGGGGAGACTATCATTTGAAGCACAAGAGCAAGGAGTTCATTACCTACACACCATTTGTTACTTCTGGAGAGTGGTGTCTCCTAGATTGGCTAGGTGTCACTTGGGAGCCTCCGACAAGATTGTGGAGTTGAACCAAGGAGTTTGTAAGGGCAAGGAGATCGCCTACTTCTTGACCAAATAAAAACTTAACCTTTTCCCAATTTTAGTTCTTGGCAGATTTTAGCTAATTTAGGACAAGTCAAGCAATCATCACATAATTCAAGCAAGCATGCAAAGAGTATATAGGCAGCGGAAAGTAAAGCATGCAACTTGCGAGAATGTAAAGGGAAGGGTTTGGAGAATTCAAACGCAATTGGAGACACGGATGTTTTTCCCGTGGTTCGGATAGGTGGTGCTATCCTACATCCACGTTGATGGAGACTTCAACCCACGAAGGGTAACGGTTGCGCGAGTCCACACAGGGCTCCACCCAAGGGCAACGGTTACGCGAGTCCACATAGGGCTCCACCCACGAAGGGTCCATGAAGAAGCAACCACCCACAAAGGGTCCACGAAGAAGCAACCTTGTCTATCCCACCATGGCCATCGCCCACACAGGACTTGCCTCACTAGCGGTAGATCTTCACGAAGTAGGCGATCTCCTTGCCCTTACAAACTCCTTGGTTCAACTCCACAATCTTGTCGGAGGCTCCCAAGTGACACCTAGCCAATCTAGGAGACACCACTCTCCAAGAAGTAACAAATGGTGTGTAGGTAATGAACTCCTTGCTCTTGTGCTTCAAAATGATAGTCTCCCCAACACTCAACTCTCTCTCATAGGATTTGGATTTGGTGGAAAGAGGGTTTGAGTGGAAAGCAACTTGGGAAGGCTAGAGATCAAGATTCATATGGTAGGAATGGAATGTCTTGGTCTCAACACATGAGTAGGTGGTTCTCTCTCAGAACATATGAGTTGGAATGGTGTGTGTGTTCTGATGGCTCTCTCATCGAATGAGAAGAAGGTGGAGGGGTATATATAGCCTCCACACAAAATCCAACCGTTACACAGTTTTCCAATCTCGGTGGGACCGAATCAATAAGCTCAGTCGGACCGAAAATGTAAAGCTAGTGACCGTTAGTGATTTTCGGTGGGAGTGACATGCAACTCGGTAGGACCGATGTGGTTAGGGTTTGGGCATAACGTAATCTTGGTGAGACCGATTACACAAACTCGGTGAGACCGAATTTGGTAATTAGCTAACCAGAGAGTTGGTCAGGCAAACTCGGTGGGACCGATTTGCTCTTTCGGTGAGACCGAGTGGAACTCGGCGAGACCGAAAAGTTACAAAGGGGAAACACTGAGTTTACATTGCAATCTCGGTGGGACCGATTCGCTCTTTCGGTGGGACCGAAAAGTTACGAAAGGGAAACAGAGAGTTTGCAACCCCATCTCGGTGAGACCGAGATCCCTATCGGTAGGACCGAATTGCTAGGGTTTGGCAGTGGCTAATGACAAGTGAAACTCGGTGGCGCCGGATAGGAAGAATCGGTAGGACCGAGTTTGGCTTAGGGTTTAGGTCATATGTGGATATGGGAAAGTAGTTTAGGGTTTTGGAGCATATCACTAAGCACATGAAGCAAGAGGCTCATTAAGCAACACCTCATCCCTCCTTGATAGTATTGGATTTTCCTAAAGACTCAATGTGATCTTGGATCACTAAAATATAAAATGAAGAGTCTTGAGCTTTTGAGCTTGAGCCAATCCTTTGTCCTTAGCATTTTGAGGGTTCCACTTTCACATCCATGCCATGCCAATCATTGAGCTTTCCTGAAATAATCATCTTGGAATAGCATTATCTCAGTGAGCTATATGTTGTTATGAACTACCAAAACCACCTAGGGATAGTTTCACTTTCAATCTCCCCCTTTTTGGTAATTGATGACAACATATAGATCAAATCTTCGACAAAAGATAATGAGCATGAAATATATCGTCGCTTTGAGAAGTATGTGATAAGTAAGAGCTCCCCCTAAATTTGTGCATATTTAAAATTTTCTTTGGACTGCAAATGCACAAAGAGTTAGAGTCATGGGTTACTCTTCCATGTCACATACATCTTGGTGGAGCGCTTAAAATGATAAGAAAGAAATACATGCACTCATCACCAATAATAAGGAATGATCACAAGATAGATAAGATAATAGCATTAAGCAAGC
The DNA here is from genome assembly GCF_003073215.2 of Triticum urartu. Taxonomy (NCBI): domain Eukaryota; kingdom Viridiplantae; phylum Streptophyta; class Magnoliopsida; order Poales; family Poaceae; genus Triticum; species Triticum urartu. Next base: position 324,873,495 of record NC_053023.1, on the reverse strand, counting down.
ATTAAGTGTAGCTTATGATCAAACACATGATCATCAATGTCTCACGAATAATAACGTAGTATCTCAAACACTCAAAAGCAAACAAGTTCGAAAAACCACCAAACAAAGCAAGAGAGAAAAGCAACACTCTCTCTCTCTCGAAGCCTATGATCTATACATCTTCTCCCCCTTTGGCAACAAGTTACCAAAAAGTTCCTAGAAGATGCATAGTGCTAAATCGACGCTCAGGCTTGATCTTCAGGTGGTGGTGGAGTCCGAATCACTCCAAGGACGAAGGCTTCGGTAGATGCTGAAGTAGTCGCTGGAGTTGGAGCTGAAGTAGATGCTGGAGCTGGTGGAACTGAGGCTGTAGCTGGTGCTGAGGTGGTGGCTCTGGTGTCAGCAACTGGCACGGCAGATGACCTCGGGCCTCGTGGCACTCTGGCAAAGGTATGAGTGGTAGTCCTGCCTCTCCTCTCCTGCATGTCCTCCTGGAGCTGCTCCACTGCAGACTGAACTTCTGTTACCTTGACATCCAAGTCATAGAACTTCTGTTCCATGATTCTCTCTAGGCTCTGCTGATTCTGAGTGAGAGTGGCCAGACTTTGCTCAATCCTCAGCGTGGATGCAATCAAGTAACCAAGCTGCTCTTGTTTGGTCTTCAAGAAGTATTCAGATGCCTCCTCTTGGGTAGGCATCTTGGCAGCTTTCTCCTTCCTCGCCTTCTCCTTCTTTGCAAATGCTTGGGCAGATGATGGCTCATTCTCAGTCATGACAACTTCATTGTCCTCGAAATCTGGACGGATGGGCAGGTGTTCCTTGTCCAACAGATATATGCCCGTGCCCATCTTGGAGTTGACGAGCTCCAGAATTTGAGGGGCATATCCGCAGCTCCTCTTTTGATCTGCTGCAGTCCTCTTAATTGTTTCCACTATGAGGCTCATCACCTTGAACTTCTGAGGCACATCAAACACATGTAGCAAGTTGATAGCATGGCCTCTGATCATCTTGTGATCTCCAAACTTGGGTAGTAAGGTGTGCCTTAGTATCCAATTGATCGTCGGGAGCCCTTACAGAAGGTAATGTACTGAACCAAACTTCAAGGTATCAAGTGCTTCATTGGGAATTTCCTTGTACATATTGGACATGGAGTTATGGTCCATCTTCTTCTTGGCATAGATATCCAAGTCATCATCTTGCTCCTCTGGGGAATTTATGATCTGTGCCCACTCAGCCACTGTGGATTGGTACCTTGTACCCTCAGACATCCATGTGATCCTCCCATCTGGATAAAAGTGAGCTGTGGAGTAGAACTGCATGATAAGCTCCTCATTCCACTTTGTGAGCTTCTGCCCAACAAAGTCAGCTACTCCACAAGCATGAAAGCTGTCATATACTCCTGGGTAGTGTTCCTCCTTCTCCCTCATGTAGGTCCAGTCAACCCATCTCATGTCACAGACAATTGGCTTCTTATCTAGCAAAACAGTCTCATAGAAATCCTGCTGCTCCTTGGTGTGAAACCTGTAGTCCACTGCTGTCCTTCTCCTTGAAGCATATGGGTCTGCTTCTCTCCATTTCCTTAGCCCTGAATCTCTCCTGAGCTTCATGTCCTCAGCCACAGGATGAGCATCGTTGTGGTCTGGGATCTTGGGCTTTAGCTTCCTTAGGACATTTTCTTCCTCTTCTTCAGCAACATTCTCAGGCACTGGGGCCTTGTTCTTTTCAGCTACAGGAATGCTCCTTGTATTCCTCTTTGGTTTTGGCTTGGAGGCAGCTTTGGGCTTAGATGCAGTAGCCCCTGACCTTATGGCATCACCCATTAGCTTGGGTGCCTTGGGCGCTGGTGCAGCTGCCTCTTCTTCCTCTTCCTCTTCCATGATGGAGGCTTTGCCAAGCACTCTAGCCACAGTCTTCTTCACCCTCTCCTTCCTTGTCTTGCCCTCAGCTGCAACTGGCTCTTGGGGAGTGGGTTTCTCAGTTGAGGCTCTAGCCTTTGACATGGGCTGCCTGCCTGCTGGCCTTTTGATTTTCAGACCTGGCTTAGTGCCTTGAGCTGGCTCAATTCTCTTGGAAGTGGCCTCTTCCTCTGCTACATAGTCCTCATCTTCGGAATCTGAAGTCCTCTTCTTCCTTTGTCTCGTGGCAGCCTTTGGCAAGTTGTTAGGAGTGCTCCTGCTGCCTTCATCAGAAGAACTTGAGGGACTAGTGCCCTCACTCATCACTACTTGCTGCTCTGACATGTTTTGGCTATCACTTTGATCAGACATGCTGCAAACTGACTGCTGACCCTGTGAATAGATTATAGAAGAGATAGAGTGGATGAGCATCACAAAATGCAGAGATTTTTGCAAAAGAATGATCCAAAAACTTAGTTTTAGTTTCCCACTGAAATCATCTCGGATCTACCGATTTTCAAACTCGGTGATACCGAAGCAGTTTTGGAACCTAAACTAGTGAACTCGGTAGGACCGAGTCACAGTTCGGTGGCACCAAGACTGCTAGGGTTTCACTGAGTTCAAAAATCGGTCACACCGATAAGTAATTCTCGGTCAGACCGAGTCTCACTTGTGCAATGGCATAAGCCAAATCGGTGGGACCGAGTTTTTCAACTCGGTGGGTCCAAGATGGTTTCGGCGGAAACCTAAACCTAGAATTTTTGAATCAAACCTAATCTACGGGCGTTTTGACTGGATAGAAGTTTATCAAACGTGGCAAGAATCAATATGATCACAATGTGCTAGGAATCAGATTGAGGAATAGCACAAAGATCAAGTCCATACCCTAGTTCGGCGGGGACTTGCTACGGAGGCAACGGCGGGGCAGAATTCCTGTTGACGGCGATGGAGACCAGCGACTGGAGGCTGCTGGCAGCGAGAAGACGATCCGGAGACCACGAGGGCAGAGCAGGCTATCGCCCGGGCGAAGGGGTTCGGAGAAATTTCCAAAATTTTGCCCGTGACTATATATAGCCCGACCCTGTCGGTGTGACCGAGTGGAACGACTCGGTGGCACCGAGATTCATAACTGCGTGCAGTTACTGAAACTCGGTGTGACCGAAAAGTTCAAATCGGTTGCACCGAGATCGAAAACCTAGATCAACTTAATGATCTCGGTAGGACCGAAAGTGGAGTATCGATCAGACCGAGAATCATAAAGAGGTTTTGGAAGTTTAAGTCTATGACGAATCGGGGACTCCGAGCGCTCCTCACACAGAGTGGTTTGAATCTGACTTGATCAAATTTTGTGATGCAGCATGAATAGAGTTTGAGACGAGAAAAGCATAGATAGCTAGAGGAGGTTCTTAGGCATTCTTGTCCATCCACTTGGCAAAAGAAGATAAAGCCAAACAATCAAAACAACAAGTGGATGTCCTCGAATGAGTAAAATATGCAATCCAGCATGCTCACACAATAAGATGGCAAATGAAATATGTGACAAGACATGCACAACCAATACTAGCATCTATCAAGCAATTTGCGATGACTAGGTCATCTATATATGAGTATATTGACTTAGGAGTCAAGTGAGACCACTTGATCATAGGTCATACTCATCGTTTAAGCCCAAGTGGGGTTACCACTTTTACATAAAGCATTGTTGTGTTCACATCTTTAGAGTTGCTTTAGCTCAAGTCTTAGAGTAAAGCTCCCCCTAGATGTGATATCCCCCCTAAGAGGGATGAACTAACCTTGGGTTTTGTCGATGATGACTTCATGTAGATATTGAAGATGTGGATGCTCAATGTTGATGTAGATCACTTGGAGCTGTCCATTTGAGTGAATTGCACTTTCAATACCTACATGGGTTAGTCCCACAAGGAACAAACAAGGATATCCATAGACATAGAGTGATGCACACAAAAGATGATGTCCATGAAAACTTTTTAGGTTACCTTGTCCCTTGTTTTACCAACAAGAGGGTTTGTGACTCCTTGAACTAGTGCAGGATGTGGAAGTTGATTGCACTTGTTCTTGCCAAAATGATAAGAGTGAAGTATGTTGGCGTAGTCACCCTCAAGAACTCTCTAGTTCTTCTTCTTTTGGATCCACATCATCTTGATGGGAATCCTTGGAGTTGTAGTCGTACTTGATGAAGTGGAACTTGAAGTAGTCTTGGGAATCCACTTGACTAAGGTCTTAGGAGCTTCTTCAAATGCATCAATTTCCTCTTGAAGCTTGTCCTTGCCTTTTTGCTCGTAGTCTTGTGGTGGAAGATCATCTTGAGCTTGTGTCCCCTTGAAAGAAGCATACTTTTCTTGTTGAGGGACAAACTTTGTCTTGGGGTATTGATCTTCTTCCCACTCAACTCCATTGGCATTGAACTTTCGTTCAAAACCAACACCTTGATTCTTCCGGTGCATTCCTTGCTTGCGCACAATTTCCTCAAATTGCTTACTCCCGGCAAGGCTTTTGTACACTCCTTTCTCTATAATTCCCTTCAATAAGCTATTTTCTTTCTCAAGTGTAACTTGGCTAAGAGAATCATTAGTGGAATCAAGAGAACTACTAGAAGCAACAATATTGGATTT